>NC_139350.1:84981753-85221753 GCF_055883805.1 Amblyomma maculatum
GTAAGGCAGCAGCCGTTATAGCGCCTGGAAACGGGCATGCACAAGACACAGTTCTGCACCGCGCCGTCTGCGCAAAGACAATTTGCTTCGCTTTTTACTTTGCTGCTTTCTTTGCGGCCTCCGTCAAAAGCACCGCAGGTCAACGTGAGTTATGTGCTTTGCGCGCTCCTGGGTGTTTGAGCCTGCCGCAAGCATCGGCACAAACAAGTCAGAGGAAACGGGGGAGGCTGGCGGGTGGCATGAGGAGTTCGTGAAGTAAAAAAAAAAATATCTCATTCCAAGTAGACCAGAGGGAAGCGGTCTCGGGCTGCGGACATTACGGTGGAATGCCGAAAGCTGGGCAGGGGCTGCCGCATCCGGTCGTCTGATTGGGGGGTAACCAAACACCGAGAGGCGGCGGGCACACCGCGGCAGTACGCTCGAGCTCGGCGTCAAAAGGGGCGCTCTTCGAAGAAAGCCGCGGCAACAGCAAAAAGCCTGGACCTCACAATTTCGACCTCACTCAATGACGACCTCACTCAACCTCAAACTCACGCGTGAGGTTGAGGTCCAATTTCGTGACCTCACTCAAAAAATTTCGAGCTGTCACCGACCTCACCTCAACCTCACCTCACTCCGTGAGGTTGAGGTCATTTTGAGGTTGAGGTCGACCTCATGAGGTCGAAACCTCATGAGGTTGCCCACCTCTGGTGGGACGTCCCACAAGAAAGAAAACGGAAAATAAATTCGTGTGAGCTTTTGGCCTACTTCTACTGACTTATCGAAAGCAAAAGAGGCTCCTTGTTTCTTTCTATCTTTTTTTCCGCAACTTACCGCACCCATGTCTTACAATTTATGGTCTCACGGTTTGGCGCCAAAAGGCTCCTGACAAAAAAAAAAGCTCTCGAGATGTTAAACGTATAGTGATTTTATGTAGTGCGCAGAAGCGTGTGTATCGCTTTGGACAGAAGTCACGTGTCTGTGGAACGTGTGACATTGTATATACGAATGTGTACTCATCGAAATAAGCATTGTTGAAAGTTAGCTCTCGTGTCGTCCTCTTCTCCCGTGTTCCCGTTACGTTGTTTGTGATGTTAACCTACAATAGTCAAAAAGCGGTTGGAGCTATGATGGACGCCGTAGTGGAGGGCTGCGGAAATTTCGACCACATAGAGTTCCTTAAAGTGCACTGACATCGCATATAGCGTACGGACGCCTTGCGTCTCGTTTCCATTGAAAAGCGGCCGCCACGGCCGGGTCTCAATCACGCATCCATGAAACACAGCAGTCGCGAGCTCCATAACCACTGAGCCACCGCAGCGAGCCTGTCCATGTCGCACGTGAACAACTTTACGCGCGAAGCAAACTTCCGAAAGAAAGTAAATCTTTGTTATCATATCGTCGTCTATTGAAACCTTTTCGTATTCTCCGATGTGATAACGATGTGTTTTGCCTGCATCATCGCACGCTTGCACCCTCCATGGAGTTTCCTAAATGGTTGTTTAATGCTGTTCGTAGACGAGAATGCACTCTGGTTTTATGCGTTCGCTCTCTTTTCGTCGCCCTCTTTTATTTATTCCTGTACCCTCTATTTTCGCCAAGCTATGTGTGGGCAGATATCAAAATCGCACAGCGGCAGCGCACCAGCAATGCTTGTTATGCTAATAGAGTCGGCACGTGTGCACGGCGCCAAGTATGGGACGTTCTTGTGACGCAGCTCTTTGGGATATAAGCGCAAAACTGCATAGAGGCGTGCAGATCGCGGCTTACAGAAGACAACTCGGTCTCGCTTCTGGTTCAGGAGGTTATATTTGGCTTCTTGCCACGTAGTAACCGACCGGTCCCGTCCTGATATCGACAAACAGACGAGGATAGGTTATCTCACCGAGGTCCAAGTTTAATCATCCTGAATCCGCCTCGCTGCGCAATTAAATCAGCGAGGTGACGGATAACGAATACCGGGCGTATATGTTTTTTTTTTTTTAATTTGCACATAATTTTCCTTAAAAAGCCGAAAAGGTGCGACGCTTTGATATCTATAGGTTGAATGCACGGCATAGTGGACATTATTTTTTATGTCAACTGACCGTTAGAAGACGAATATTGCTATTATTTATTACCTGATAAACTGTCCAGTATTCGGTTTTACAAGGCAAGAATAAATGGGTAGTGGGGACGTGCCCATAATCATAGGCGAACCCCCTTTTCCAGTAGTCTAAGCCGGCACTATCGAACGTGCAATTATGAGTGAAACAAGCCCTCACCGTAACCAACGCGAAAGACGCGGTGGCACGGCGTTTTTCGGCTGCATATAGTCCGGCGCCTTTTCTCTCTGCATCTTAGAAGATGCGAGAAGAAATCTGTTTCTGGACGCGATAAACGAACGGGCTTGTTGGCTGCCGGGGCCGCGCCGATGTCGTATTTGTGGTATACGTCGCGACGCTGAGCTCAGTTTGCTTTCGTAATATGTTGCAAAACCGCAGCTAAGCATAGTTCAGGCATTTGTCGCACTAACTCTGTGCTCCCATCGAAACGCTTGCGTTTTTGGACTTATTCTCCAGAGGCCCTGGAAGCAAGGAACGCCACACGAGTAAAGAGCGCTGCTTCGTCTTTCAGATTTCAAAACCGTTCGTCGCGCCCCACCGTGGTGGTGCAGTGGTTAGGGCCCTCGACTACATTGCCCAAGGATGTGGGATCGAATCCCGGCCGCGGCGGCTGCTTTTCTATGGAGGCGAAAACCAAGGCGCCCGTGTGCTGTGCGATGCCGGTGCACGCTAAAGAACCCCAGGCGGTCGAAATTTCCGGAGTCCTCCACTACGGCGTCTCTCATAGCCCGAGTCGCTTTGAGACGTTGAACCCCACAAACCAAATCAAACTGTTCGTCTCGGTTTGAAGTGGGGCTGAACCAATTCAGACGTTAGTTGCAGTGCGACCTTGTTTCGCGCGCATTATTCCGCGTTCGAACCATAGTGCAGCGATAGAAAATTTAAAACAGGGCTTCCCAGTGATTTCAATGTTACCGATTCCCCCATATAATGTTGTACGCTAAACTCCCCACCTAGAATGGTGATTAGTTAATAATAAATAACTAATCATCTTATAACTACATGCCAGCATAGATATGTCCGCCTTGCCGCAGAATCCTACTGAACAAACCGCAATGGGGTATCTTCCAGGGAGAAAAACATTCAGCATATAATCTCAGCATCGTTACCCAGTGAGTGTATATGGGCGGAAAATCAATGAACACCCCCTTCCCCCCCTTAGAGAGAAAGAAAGAAATCGAAGTGACAGCGCACTGCCAATCGTGGCCATAGTAGAGAGTTCTCCCGCTAGATGGGGTCAGTAGAGCCCGTCACGAAACAGCTGTGAATACGACGTCTGTTTGCAGGTGGTTAACGTTGGAGTATAGTGTTGTGTTTCTATCACCGGTATTTTGTTCCGCCTGCGAAGTGGTTATGGCAAGTTTAAAAGAACAAAGAGTGTGTTTGAAGTCCTGCTCGAAACTTGAGCAGCGGAAGCTCACCAAATGTTGCAACATGCTTTTTACAGGATGCTATCAGCCACACACAAGTTTTTGAGTGATTTGGACGCTTTAAACGAGGTGAGATTAGTGTTAAAGACCATGCTCGCTTTTGGCGTCCTTCCACGTCTCGAAACGATGAAAACGTTGGGAAAAAATAGCCAGAAAATCTACGAATGTCGTCGTTTCACGACCGACCTGATTTCCCTAGAGAAAAGCGGGAGTTGGAGCTCGTGCCAGAGAATTTTGATTGAGCAGTTAGAAATGAGACGTGCTCCCACTAAATTCGTTCCTCGCCTTCTAACGCAGCACCAAAAAAAAAAAAAAAAAAACATTCGATGAATTTTGCCTGAACTTCAAAAAAAGAGATTGAAAGTGATCCGAACTTTTTGACCGAAGTCATTATAAGGGATGAAAGTTGATATCACGAGCATGGTCCAGAAACTAAGCAAGCGTCAACCAAGTGGAAGATGCCCAACCCTCCCAGACTCCCCCCCCCCTCCAAAAAAAAAAAAAGAACCAAGACAGTGAAGTCGAATGTGAAGCCAATGATGTTTGTCTTTTTTCTTGTGTGTTTGCGGAATTGAGCATCGGGACTATGTTGCCCCTGGTCAGATTGTTAACCAGCACTTTTATTTGTAAGTCTAAATACGCCTGCGAGAGCATGCGCAGAGGAAACGTCCGCAACTTTGGGGCTCGGGTGACTGATTTCCTTCGTCACGACAACGCCCCCACACACACGGCCTTACGAGTGACACACTATGTTGCCTCTCGGTGAGGGCCTGTCGTTCCCCAACCCGCGTATTCACCAGACCTTGCATCCTGCGCCTTTTTTCTCTACTATGAATAAAGAAAAAATTTAAAAGTAAAGCGTTTTGTTGATGCGGAAGCAGTAAAAGCAGCTGCGCAAAGAGAACTGAAAAATATCAAAGTTGAAGATTTCCACAGACGCCTCAAATAGTAGGGAAAAATGCTTGAAAGGTGCATCGCGCCTTATGGAGAATACTTTGAAGGTGAAAAGATTTTGAACAAAAAAAAAAAAACAGTTTATTTAACAAGTTACAGTGGACGCATTCCAGTGGCAGGCAGCCGTATCCCGACATATACGTCAGTGGTCTACTTCGCCGTTCTGCGAAAATTATCTGATAACTGTACCTTGCACAGTACAGACCATTCATCCAAATACACATAAAACTGCCAAGACAAATCTGCTTTGCCTCAATGGTATATGAAGGAGATAACTGCAGCATGCTTTCAATGACGCTTTGTCTTCCGTCGAGTGCCTCTTTCTAGGCGAAAGCAAGCACTTGTCTTGGTGATATAAAAGCGAATATGGCGCTGAGCGCTTTGCAAATTTCTCGTAACCTCCGGTTAATTAAACCAGGTTGAGAGCGCACCGCCAATTCGGCGTTCAACTGAAGAGCGTTAGCTTAGTTTTTTCAATCAACTCGCAAATTACACACACCTCATTAAACGATGTTACAAACACTGGTTCGGCGGCCATGCCCCTCTGAAGGTCGCCCTCATTATGGTTTCTAGGAACAAAGGTCACCCGTGGGAATACCTCACACATGCTGGTTCTTAACTACACTAGTAATTCTGTTCTCCATATTGTGTAGCGAATTGTCTGCTACTACTCCGCATCCTCTGCGCCTAGTCATGTTATGCACATTACCTAGTTACGTGATGACGTCACATTAGAGCTACCCATGGCGACTACTTTTTACGCGATGACGTCAGAATATGTTTACCCTATAGTTATGCGACATGCATGAAGACGTCACAACATACCTACCTATGGCGGCTACCATTGTTACGTGATGACGTCACAACATGGCTACCGTAGTCATGTGATATACATACCCCAATTACATGATGACATCACAGTGTTATACGAGAGGTGGTCACGCAGCTACAACAGCAGCACTTAGACTTTAAAATATCGCGGCTATTTGATCACGTGGTGTATCGGACAGACGGACGGACACGAAATGTGCGAACGAAAAGTAGTAAGAACTTTCACTCTTTAAAAAAAAAAGGCAGAGTACTTAGCTACGCTCAATGCGCGATGTTGTTATTGTCAGTATCATTTGCCTCGCGAACATATTTAATGTAGGCAAGTAAACTTGATCCTCCGCATCAACTGCGCTAATTAGGTGAGGTATATCGTCAGAGCAGGTGTATTAAAGTACTCTATAGATGTACGGGTAGAAGCAGCATGAATTAAAGGGGATGCACGAGTGCGTGGCGGTGTGGAGAGATTGCGAGCTTGTGGCTGTTTTAAACTAGTTTGTACGCACGTCGTTTCTCAAACCACCCCGCCGTGCGCAAACACGACGGCGCATGTCTGCCATCGTTAGAACAGAACCTGAAAATTGCGAAATAATGCCCCTGCCTGTGTCGCTAATACCGAAGCTGGCAAATTTTTTCAACAGCTCGAAAATTATCGTCTCCTCCAGTTGCAAAACCAGAAATGTCCGGGGACACTTCTTGACACATGCGATATATAGAAGACGACGGAGACTGACACGGACGATTGGGGAAGACGACGAAGTGAAACTGTTACAGAGGCTATGGAAAGGCTCTTTAACAACCAGTATCTCCTAACTCGTATCCGCAAGACAAAGAACTTCAGGCTAACTTCACTAGCATCTAAGATATCGGCGATAGAAAATGGTGCTTGTCCTCATCTCCCGTCCACTCAATCACGCCGACACGCGAGAAAAAAAAGTAAATTGTTCGCGACGCCCCATCTCGGCCGCTTCCTTATTGCGTACCCTGGTTGCCCAGCTTACATCAAAGAGCAAGAGCGGCTAAGAACGCGAGCTGTGATTTCGCCCCAATCGGTTGCGTGTTATTGAGAGAGCATTTTGTAAAATTATTTGCGAGTTACAGATTTCATGCAGAGCTTTTAATTTTGACTCGAAAACTCACTAAGGCCACCTCTACAGATAAAGCAACGCTGAAAGTTGGGCGAGTTGGTGTACGTTCATGATTTGAAACCAAAACGCAAAAGAAACACCAGGACGTAAAGACGACGTAGGCAGGCGCTAACTCACATCTGAAGATTATTGCTAAAACGTGCAATATATACAAGTCACTTAAAACATAAAGAAATGCAGCTTCCCCTCGGAAGCTTAGGTCAGAGGAGGAGAGAATTGTGCACAACACGTGCCATTCATTGCAAGGGAAAAAAACAAACAAAAAAAAAACAGGGCTAATAGTCGATAAGAGGGAGAGAGAGAGAGAGAGAGAGAGAGAGAGAGAGAGAGAGAGAGAGAGAGAGAGAGAGAGAGAGAGAGAGAGAAAGAGAGAGAGAGAGAGAGAATAGAATACAAAGACAGGGAAGTTAACTAGGCGATGTCCAAATAGTCGATAAGAATAAAAGTATATGGGCTAAAAAACTGATTTCACAGTCTGCCATGGTAACGGAGGGCTCACTGGCACACAAAGTTTCATATCTCCTTATATGGCCTCCATAACTTCACGAACAAGCTGGTCGCGATGCCTGAAAAGTACGGCGGCTTTTGAAAAAAGTGGTGTACGCTTTTCCTTTTTCTTCCCTCTTTTTCGGTGCTTGCGCAGCTGTGCGGCATACCGTTCCGTGCCACTGTTTCTGAGCGCCATACGTGGCAGCACTTGGTCGCCCTTTAGCTGCAGAGACATCTCAGCTCATTCGATGTGCTGGATCCTTTCGTCATACAAAAATTCGGAAGCTGTGGTCGACCTCCTGAGGACCAAGAACCCGGGCAGTGTGGTTTTTTAGCATAAATGTTCAAGTCATGTTATATTATATGCCTCATGATGAGCTATTGAAAAGTGTTCAGGGGTGTATCACAAATGATAAGGATGAAATCGCCTTTATGAGCAGATGCGGTGTGTCAGCAGATTCCTTCATGGAAATGCTGTCTTTCTATTTATCGACAACAGTCATCGAATGGGAAAGAGGCTTCTCAATCAGCACACAGTAGGCGTTCGTATCGCTTCGTGCGTAGCCCCCCCACAGAGCAACATTTTCCACGCTCAGGTGGACAGGAACATTCTGTGCAATTCAATAAGATTGGTTCATAATATCTGCAGATATATTGATGATTACGTTTTATTTATTTTTTTTTTGTATTCCGTCTGGACCATATCAGAGCATCCCTGACATTTTGAAAGTTTTCAAATAATGCAGCTTAGTCTTGAATTTCACAGTTGAACCGTCCATAGAACGAGTGCTTCAATTCTTGGACTTGTCGTTGTCTGTGCGCCAAGATCATGCTTGCTGGACTTCAGTCCCCGGCCTGCCAAAGCTAGTCTTGATTATGCCTCTGGGCACTCAAAATCGGTTAAGAATGTTATCGCGAAGTCTTGTCTTCAGGCAGCCATCACCAATTCTTGCATTCATTCCTTGCAAAAGAGCATCTCTGCACAGGTGAAAAGGCTAAAGGGGTCTGGTTATCCTATGCATGTTATCTTGTTGACTTGCGGAAAACTGGTGCGGTGGATTAAGGCAGGTCGCAAATCACACGGGAGCGTTAGAAGGTTGGCGTATTCGCCTATGTACATAGATTGGCTCATGGGCTAAAAAGTAGGTAGTCGTTATGACGTTTCCGTGATTTTTTCTGGGCCGAAGATATTGAGTATAGTTCGTGCTCACAAATTCGGTACAGGCTAGAAGGTGATACGACAAGGAAAAAAGGTATGGTTGCACTGTTAAGCACCGTTCCCCGTTTATACCCTGTGCTGTCGGTCTAGTTTACAAACTGCCAATTTCTTGCGGAGAGGTGTATATAGGGCAGACGGGGTGGTGCCTCAACATTAGGCTAGGCGAACACAGAATTCCCTAAAAGATCGGTGTGTGAATCTTCCTGAGCACTGCCGCGCATGCAGCGAAAAAGAGGACCTCAGAAAAATGAAAGAGTGCACCACTTTTTCAAAAACAGCCGCACTTTTCAGACATCACGACCAGCTTGTTCGGGAAGTTATGGAGGCCATATATGGAAATGTGAAAATTTGTGTCACTGAGCCCTCCGTTACCATGGCAGACTGTGAAACCTGTTTTTTAGCCTCCACTTTGTGCTGATATTCTTATTGACTATTAACCCTGTTTTGTTTTGTTCCCCTAGCGATAAGTGCACGTACTGCGTACAATTATTTCCCCCTTTAACATAAGCTTCCGAGGGAAAGCTGCTTTTCTTTATATTTTAAATGACTCGTATATAATGCAGGTAGAACGAAAGGAAGAAGATGGTTTGCACGGTATAAAGAACTGAACAAAGGTAAATGGGGTACGCCTCAGTTCGCAGATGAGCCAACGTTTCGACAAGCGGACTTGTCTAAACGTTGGCTCATCTGCGAACTGAGACGTACCCCATTTACCCTTGTTCAGTTCTTCTTCATATCGTATATATTGCGTATTTCAGCAATAAACTTCAGTTGGGAGTTCGCGCCTGTCTGCGCCGTTTTTACGTCCTGGTGTTTCGTTTGCGCTTTGGTTTGAAATTAAGGACCCTAGAGATTTCTTGCATTAGAGTGTGGCAGTGTTGTGAGCGAGGTTTTTGCCGAACCCGTGCAGTTTCTTCAGCAGCTGAAAAGAAAAACGGACCTAGTGGACGCCGGCGAGCGACAAAGGCACCGAAGCGGCGGCGTACTGTGTGGCGGCCATTTAGAAGCGTTTCTAATACATCCGCTGCTTCATCTAATACATGTTTAATAAAATTTTGACTCTTCGTAAGCAAAACAGAACAGGTTTAACAACTAATACACATTACTATCGAAAACTCCAGTATCTCAGAAATAGTATCGTGATTCATGGGGAGCATGATACCGGGATTGAAGAAGGATCGAAGAGATCAGAGACGGGGTTGAGATGAGCAAACGAAAGAGCTTTACACAATTATTTGCATAATAAAATGAAACAATAAACTTGGAGAGCATGATGACAACCTTCCTCCGTTAAGAGTCTCTCGAGCACTGAATTGCTTAAGCTAACACGCTCTTGTCCGTAAAGCGTTGGAGCCCTCCTCTCAGCCGGCCCCGCCCAGTTGTCACTGTTCGGCAGCAGGCGCCAGAGATGCAGGTTTTCAAAGCCGGCCGCCAGCGCAGGGGCCACAGTTTCCGGAACCCGGCTTGAAACCGATCGCCACCGGATTCCGCGGGTCTGCCGCACATTTCGGCCATGCGTACAGTGAAGCAGACGCCGCGTGCCTCTCTCCCGCTCGCCAAGGTCGCTTTCCTCCAGAAGTCGTAAACGCCGGGTGAAGGAAAGGAGGAGGGAGCAACATCCATACCGAAAAAACGGCTGCGCCGCACACACTACTCCTGTGGAAGCTTGTCTAGCCTGGAACCGCAATAGCTTTCATTTTCTTTTTCTTTTTTTTTTCCGGGGGAAGGGGTTGCTTTTGTACAACGTTCGCCATCTAGCGTGCACGTTTTTTATAAAGTACGTTGATTTTGGCTATGTTTTCTTTTGTTGCTGTTGTTGTTGTTGTTGTTGCAGGGCTCTAACCAAAACAACAGTGAAGGTCGAGCGGCGCTCTACAGCACGACAGAATGTCTGCAACTGCAGGGAGCATCTTGCACGAAAACAGTTCAAAGTAGCAGGAACCTTGAGCCCATTATTTTGATGTGATCCTTCATACAACCATAAAAATTTAGAAGTGTGGATATTTTATTTCTTAGGTAAATAAGAAAGCCCTTTTGTGGGATTGATTGTAATGCGCTTAGACTGGAACTACCGAGAAAGTTTTTGTTAGCTCTGAAGCTGAAGTCATTTGGATGTTCACCAGTAGGAAGGAGGCCACTATTATTGGCATGAATAAGTAAATTAATCACCAGATCAGAATGCACCATAATGTTATTATATAGATCGAACAATAGCGGGCCCTAGAATACTAGTTTCCGGCATCCCGCGTATGTAAGCGTAAAAACGATCATTGCTTCAAATTGCTTCTACGTGTACATAATGCTTCTTAGATTTTAAGTACTTTTCATTAAGGCAAGACGACACTGTGCGGCATCTGTAGGAGGGGGGCGGTTCTGATAACACCTACAATGCCACCACAGTGCTCGCCGGGGGTGATATGAGCGATGCGAAATATATTATGGAGGAGGAGGAAAAAAGGACGCTCCGCGCCGGATCGTTTCTTCTCTGTAGTGCTCAGGGAGTGCCCCTTGAGACCAGAGCCAAAGTGCCAGTTCATATCAAATATATATCTAAAGTCTGGGCGTCATGACCGCGTGAGAAAACAACTGCAACTCTGGGTCAAAAAGTTTCCACAGCGTTAGCTATAGGGCTGCCACTCCACAGAGAAGCCGTTGTTAGTGACTGTATATCTGCCCCTGTTACCTTGAAAGAAATGAAATAAATATGGCCGCGACTGGGTTTCGATTCCGCGGCGGCGCTGACAGATCCGCTTCTCTCGCCCCCACACGAGCACCGTGTACACGAGAGCACCACGCTGTCGCCACAGCCCAAGTGTTAACAGTCGTTCTCACTGCTTATCGTATTTGCATGAAGCCTGAGCTAGAAGCCCTAGACTGGAACGGAAAGCGAAATGAAACGCGACGTGTTAGAGCACACACTCTGCATTTGTACAGAGTAGCTAAATCAGCGGCATTTTTTTAAAATAGTATTTCGTCAAGCTTTGTGCAACTCGCGTCTGTGGTTTCGCAAACATGCAACAACGTCTTAACGGCGTACATTTAGTGTCTTATCATTGAAATTAAAGAAAAAAAAAAACCTCTGGAGCGAGAAAAAATAGGGAAGTTTTTTGGGCTACTGAAAGTTTTTGGAAGTAGGAAGTTGATGTGGACTGAGTAGTCAACTTGAATGGCCTCTCAGAACTCGACTATTTCAACCTAATTCTTGAAAAGGACACGCTGAGACCTCTCACTTCGAATAGCACTTATACACTGCCGACGGGTGAGCTAGCATTATAAGAATATAACTAGATAGCGTCAAAGGGTGTTCACTGTGTTTTATGTCTGGTACAGCCGAGCGATGTGCCTCAGTACCTTAGCGGTATCGTGCCTGGTTCGCGGCCCATGGGTCAGAAGTTTGGTTCCACTACTTGACAACCTAGTTTCTTTTAAGCATAGTCAATTCGCTTTGCTGAGTCACACTTTACAGTGATGTTTCAGTTTTGTCATTACCTCAAAAAACAATTAATACATGCAGTGTTGCGTGAAGCATCTCCAGGTGCGACCCACTCGATGAATTTGGATTTTACAGTCACCGGAAGGCCTCGTTTTACGCTAAACGGCACTTCGGTGCCCCAGTGTTTTTAGACACACACACACACACACACACACACACACACACACACACACACACACACACACACACACACACACACACACACACACACACACACACACACACACACACACACACACACACACACACACACACACACACACACACACACACACACACACACACACACACACACACACACACACACACACACACACACACACACACACACACACACACACACACACACACACACACACACACACACACACACACACACACACACACACACACACACACACACACACACACACACACACACACACACACACACACACACACACACACACACACACACACACACACACACACACACACACACACACACACACACACACACACACACACACACACACACACACACACACACACACACACACACACACACACACACACACACACACACACACACACACACACACACACACACACACACACACACACACACACACACACACACACACACACACACACACACACACACACACACACACACACACACACACACACACACACACACACACACACACACACACACACACACACACACACACACACACACACACACACACACACACACACACACACACACACACACACACACACACACACACACACACACACACACACACACACACACACACACACACACACACACACACACACACACACACACACACACACACACACACACACACACACACACACACACACACACACACACACACACACACACACACACACACACGCGCGCGCATATATATATATATATATATATATATATATATATATATATATATATAAGGACCCACAGATAGCGTGCCGTATTTGGTGCTGTGTATATAGTACCAACGTTCCCTTCTCGCAGGCCACTTCAGCCAGATGGTGTGGCGCAGCAGTTCGACCTTCGGCGTAGGCAAGGCCCGCACCCGGTCGGGGAAGATCATCGTGGTGGCCATGTACAAGCCGGCCGGCAACGTGCTCGGCGAGTTCCATAACAACGTGCTGCCTCAGCCGCAAGACGACGAAGAGAGCCTGTCGCCGCAGCTGAGTGATGCCGCCACTTCGTCGCAGTCCTGAAGGACGGGCGTGTCCCTCCGCCGG
Organism: Amblyomma maculatum; assembly: GCF_055883805.1. NCBI lineage: Eukaryota > Metazoa > Arthropoda > Arachnida > Ixodida > Ixodidae > Amblyomma > Amblyomma maculatum. The sequence goes on from NC_139350.1 coordinate 84,994,662, forward strand.
CGAGCTAGCGTCGTCGGAGCAAGCTGTGCTGTATTGCAGAAGCCACGTCAGCGAGTACAGCGCGTGCTCTGCGCAGTTCACGGCTCAAACGCAAAACAACCTTCCCTTCTTTCTTTTTTTTTTTTCTCTTTTTTTTTTTTTTCCCCGTACCCCTTGGCTGCGTTCGATATACGACCCCCTTGCGGCGTACTTTCCGTTGAAGCTCATTTCTGCTGTCGACTTGAGGACGTCAGGAAGTTGAGTACGCTTGCGTGGGAAGGAATCCGTAGCAAGTACGGTGCCCTGGTGGAGCTGGACACCGTACAACCAGCGACACTGCACGGTGCTATAGTTCGATTTCGTTGAGGCGAACTCGATTATGGCGGAACAAGTCATTTGCGTGACCAACTCGAATATACTGGCGAAGTTAATTGCATCGCCTCTATCTCAAGAACGTTCATTTCAGACAATCGCGCTTGTTCGGTCGGGTCGCCTTATATTAACGAGTTGAAAGCTCGCGTCCCACTCTAATTACAGCCAGTTAACGAAAAACAAAAAGGTGCTCGCGCCGTGTATACCGTTACCTGAAAGGGCAAAAGTAGTTGTGATGGTGTGCATCGAAGCGATTTCAAATTAGTTATAGCAGAACCAGGATGGTGAACGGAGAGAAGGCGCTAACCTTGATCTCCGCCTTTTTTCCTCGCGCTTTTTTCGAACATGGAGCCTAATTGCGTCAGAAGTAAACGACACACGATTTCGGGCGTTTCTCGTTTCCGAACATTTCCGTTATTTAACCTTCGAGATATCTTGGGACCGATCGTTCTGGTAGCTAGCAAAACCACACATTGTGACATACTTAAAAAAGCATTCAGGCCTGACAGGTAAAGCCTGATTTTTGGGCGAAAAAAAAAAGCAAAAACAAAAAAACACTAGCTAGCTGTTTTTGTCAAAACTGCGGGAATTCACATCCCGCTCAAGGAAATATTCCCAAACAGTGCCCAAGTCAGCGGAGCCTTAAGGATATAAAGGAACACAAAATCAAATTTATGATATACCATATTTACTCGATCATAACCCCCCCCCCCCCCCTTCTCGCGGCAATGTCTCAAGAAGATGAGCGCGATAAATAATATTTCATTTGAGAAGCATTCAAAAGAAAAATACACGAAGACACTGAACCCTTTCCTGTTGCGCTGTCATCGACTCTTCCGCTCCAGGTACAGGTAGACGAACGCACAGGTGCGTGTGATTCATGACGCACTCTCGATAGAAGTAGCCGGCGAAAGCAATATACGAGTGAAATGGGGCCCCCGCAATCCTTTAATTCGGCGACTGAGAATGCCACTGCCGGCGTCTTCTGGAAACATTCCACTAATGCCAGCGGTAATATGTGCTTGCTTTGCCTCGGCTTGTTTCGACTACAGGCCGCATCTAGAATCGCTTGAAGCCAACTATGGATCCGAAGAATAATGTCTAATCCACTGCCACCGCCGCTGTGTCGGGGAGCTCAAGTCCAGGATGACTAGGGGCAGGAAAAGGAGGCAGGAAAAAATGTATTTATTGATGTTGAGGGTTTTAGCGCAAGTCGTATGGTCCCAACCATTTGGTCTTCGATGCCCGTGGTCTCGCAGAAGGCCCTGGTGACCTAGACTGCAGGGCGCATGTTATGTTGGCCGCCAGCAGCGTTCATTGCAGTCCTTGATGCTCGAGAGGTTGAGCGGTCCGGAAAGAAGTAGGGCAATAGTGTTGTCCAGCTTTACTCTTCTGGATAGGTGAAATGATCTATTTCTCCCTTCCCATAATTCTCAACAGTGGCTGAAAATGTTCTTTTATGTTCTATTTTAAATGAAATTCTCAACAAAGTCTGCTAAATTCTGCCGAGCGATAGGAAAAATGCCGATTACGTTTGCGCTGACTGAGGACTCGCGCCCGCAGCTGCTCAAGCTGGTATAAAGGTTTGAAGCAACTGTACTAAATTAAGGAATGTCTTCAGCCCCAGTTCGAAGTGACAAAATCAATTAGTCTTTGAGAATTCCTGAATACAACAATATCACTCGTTGCTGTCTATGCAGAGTTGGCCCCCGCTGCGGTGGCTTAGTGCTTGTAGCGTTCGACTAGCCGTTGAACACAAAGACGCGGAGTCAGCCCCGGCCGCGGCGCCCGTGCAATACGCGATTTAAGTGCACGTTGAAAGAACTCCAGCTGGTCGAAGTTATCCGTAGCCCTTCACCACAGCGTCCCTCAGCCTAAGTCTTAACCTAACGACTGTCGCAACTCTAAATACGAACTGTAAAATGCTTCTATCGGTTAAGCCGCTCGCTTATTCGCTCTGAAAGTTGTCACAGAGGTTGCATACAACCGCCTTTAAAAACCAGTTTGGATGTTGTACTTGCCAGATCCGACCAGAACTAGTTCGAAATCCGCGTCGGCTGCAGCATCGGTGATCCAGATAAGTGGGCTTCTTTCGTTTCTTTTTATTTTGTTAAAAAAGAAAGAAAACAAGCCAAGAGCATGACCATGCCACTATAGTACAACGATGGCCGACAATCTTTCTGGAAACGCGCAGCCCGCTGTAGATGTCCTCCACGGAAAGCGTTCGAAAAAAAAAATATATATATATTGTCATCCGTTCATACCAGCGCAGTGTTTTCGCTTTGTATGCGAAAATAACCAACAGTTGCGAAGATACTGTACTATCAAAAATATATCTCATTCCTAATACAGCGTACGTGCATCACAAGCCCTCTACGGGCTGCAGACGCTCTCGATGAGAGTGAACCACCGCGGTGCAAGGCTCGTCAGGTAGCTCCCTTGAATTGCAAGTTAATGCATTGTCCTCGGCACCAATTCGCCATCGACGGGCTCCTAACGGAAGAGTCGTGAGCCGGCACAAGGCGACGGGAAAAACATCGCGGCATCAGAAACGCATTTTCTTGTCTCCGTGACCGCTGGCTTCGCTTCATTTCAATCGTCCGCAGTGCGCTTGTGGTTTTTCGCCCGCTTGTTTCGACAAGTTAAGTCGCCATGCAATTAGGTCAAGTGCGATTCGTGCTTCATTTGTGTTGGCGTCCTTGTTGCAAATAGACACGTACGTAGAAGGATAGAAAAAGAAAAGCCTGTGGGGCGTTTTACTTCGTTAATTTTAGTTTACCCTCTTTTCTTTTTACTCCTGATTTTGGAGCTAATTGGCTTCTTAAAACAGATTTGCCCTATTCCGGCACATACGAACATGCGATGTACGCAGAGTGCTGTTTTGGAGAAATGTTAGAGCAACGAACGGTTAGATTCCGGGAAAGCAAGAAGGCTTTAGTTTTCGCGTCTTCGTTACTCCTGCAGACAGCGAAATTACGTTTGCGGCAAACAATGAGAGAGCTCTTTCTCGCGACGTGGTTGGTGCTGACTCCAGAGCAACATCGAGTGTAAGCAGCCATTGTGCCGAGATGTTTACTCTTTTGCTTGTTGGGCTTAACAACCGCAATGAAGTTTGTGACACACCCCGATAACAAGCGTGCGAATTATTCTACTCGCTCTAGGTTGGCGCTCGAACTAATCGGACATGTTGCTGTGTGACCTAAGGAAGCAATGCGCCGGCGCGTATCCAATGCAGACAGGGAGCGAAGTATGTTCATCCTTCCGCAGTGGTGCGTCTCCGTGGAAGCCTGCAGTGTCGATTGGGCGTGAATCATTTGTAACTGATGAGGCAGGTGGCGGCTTAGTTGTGGTCCCCGGATTAACGCCTTCTATGGATTCTATGAAGAAAACCTTCCGATGTTAATGGGTCCATCAGATGCAACACTCTGTTATTATTTCTGTTTGTCTGGGCCGTTAGTAGTTGTTGCACAGTCCAGTACGGCCAAGGAATGAAACGACTTGGCACCACTACGTTTCCTTTGGACTGCGCGTTGACTGGCTTGGGTGGCCGATCCAAGCACGCCGGAGCCTCCAAAGAACGACGCTGACGTTTGTTTACCATGGTGGTTTAGTACTGGAAACGAGACAACACATAAAAAGAGAAACGGGCGGAGGGGGAGCAGGGAGCGCGTCTTGAAAGGTTCTTGGTATTTGCCGGGAAGGAGAAGACCCCCTGCGGCTTCCGCCTTGCCGGGCTCGCAGCCGGGTGTGGGTAGCGGTCTTCAGGCGGGACCCTCGCAGGCGTGCATCACCGTTCTTTCCCGTACTCGCTCGGTCTCCTTCAGGGACCATCTGCTATTTTTCTACAGCCTCGGTAACCGACGTCGGCCAAGTTGTGTGTCAGTTGATCACGAGCCCATCAAAGCAGGCGTTTCCTTCACAGCGTCCTGATCGCATCCTTTTCCTTTCTGAAGCGATGGCTGTCTTTTTTTTTTTTTTTCTTCGTTTCCAGCGCCCTGATCGCATCCTTTCTGAAGCGATAGTTGCCTTTCCTTTCGAATTTTTTTCCCCGACATGAGCTGAGTGGCGGCGTGGAAACGAAACTCCCTCGGCTTCGTTGCTGTCAGGAACCGAGCTTGAACTGAGTCAGGCGAACACGAAGTGAGGGATAGCCGCAAAGCGTTCAACCTTCGGCAAAACTCGCACAGCGCTGGCACACGAGAGCAATATCCGAATCCCTTTCAGCTGGCGCGTGCACTGCAGTGCACACCCTGGGAACGAGCGATAAAGCGGAGGCTTGGTTCCAGAACTGCGAGTTCGGAGCTACCCATCTTATTTTGTTGGTTTTCTTCGTGTCCTCCGTCGCGACGTCGCTCAACACGCACTCCGCACCCTTGGAACCCTCTCGACAGAGGAACCCCGTAGGCGATGAGCGTCAAGGCGGACACTCTAAATGTATCAGTGCCAAGTAACAAGCACAGAAAAAAATAGGGCCGTTATATCCCCTCCGAACGAGCTGCTTATTTTGGTGCTGAGGCAAATGCATTAGTTGTGCTGAGCGATGCTATAGGCTAGCTTTGTATGTAGCGTCTATGCAATATCTATTTTCATGTTACGAAAGTAAAAAGAGAAAGGACTAGCCTGGTGCAGTAAAATACAGAATCATCTATAAATAAACCTGTAAAGCGAGACGAGAATGCTAAGTATAGTTAAGCGTATTTCTTTGCTTACATAATATTATCCCAACTATATAATAATATGACTGATTAGACTATTTCCTGATTATCAAAGTCAACGCGGAAATTAAGACGACCGGTGTTAGCTTTCGTGGAAGGCGAAGAGTGCCGTGACATCTGCTTCTTTCTTAGACATCCGCAGTTCTCGCTCTTTCAATCTATCAAGTGCGCAGTCTTTTTTCGTCCGATGCAGCACACTAACATACTAGGCGCAGCAAAGCACTAGGTAGTGTGATCTCGTCTTTTGAAACTCTTTGGCGTCTCTCTCGACCATGTTTACAGCTCCGCTTCTCTTTCAAGCACGATGGAGTGCTCCAGCGCGACAGCAGCGCAAAAGCCTTATCTTCGTAGGCACTGCAGTATTGTAACGTTGAATAAACAGAATCAAATGCTAGTTCCCCGACTTTGTGTTTCCTCGCTTCAATCGCTCCTAACCTCTCCGCATTTGCCCTTGCATGACTGAACGCGAGGCGCCTAGTGCCTCTTACGTGCAAACTGACGCTTGTAATAACAAGCTGGATTCACGCATCGCTTTTTTCACAGGCGCAGTTGGTTACCCGTTACCAGAATGCAATCGGCACTTGTTTCGAAGTACCGGCAAAAAAAAAAAAAAAGACAGAGCTTTTAGCGGAATTTGAGAAAGACGGAGAAACGCTGGGGCAAGAAGAATGCCTTCCTCTGCGACTAGTACCGAAACAAAGGCAAGTTGAAAAGAACACCGCCAATCTTCGGTTAAAAGAGAACACAGTGAACGACGAAGTGTAACGCTAGAAACATGCGAACGTCGGGCCTTGAACAGAGAGCAAACAGTTCGCGTCTTGAAACCCATCATCAGAACAACTGCAAGCGCTGGACAACATTGGCAGCGGATCCGCGTTCGTCGTTCTGCCGTACCTTGGAACATAAACACAGAGCCAAGCACCTATCTAGCCAGCTTCTGCCAGTAAGGCCACAGACGCGCATACTCGACGCCGAATTTCCGGCTGCCCGCGGGATTGCACGAGGCAAACAAAAACGAGACGGCGGCACATCTCGCGCGCCAGACAGTGGCTGGAATGTCGGCGGCGTCAGGTTCCCGCCACAGGTGCGCGGTGGAGAGAGGGAAAGGGGCTGTCTGTGCGTGCTGGAGATCAAAGTCTCCGATCACGTGAGGCCCGCGCGTGCTCCTGCGCGAGCCGTACAAGCGGCGAGGATTGGCCCGCGCCTCTCCCCGCTTGCACCCCTCTTGCATCCCCCTCTCGTCGAACCTGTATGACGGGCCGTCCTCTCTTCCGAGAGAGCGGCTTTTCCAATAAACCCGGCTATTATCCGCGAGCCCTCCAGCATCTCTGCTCCCCGCAACTCCGTCCGTGGGCGCCAGGAGAAACGCGTGTTCTGTCGATGACTCGGATGCCAGCAACCGACCGCTTCTGAATGGTAAGTGAACCTCAACTCGGCACCGTGCTGACCGACCTGCTCGGGAAAGTGAAGCCGAGCGGCATCGCGCACGTTCGCCTATTCTGTTATGCCGGTGGACGGAGTGTAACGAGGCGGTTTTGGAAACGCGTGCTGTGTGACTGATTGGACGTGTTATTTGTTTCCGCGAGCGATGTCGGATGTCTCTCTCTCCCGCAGCCTTGAGAGCGTGAAGACACGCAGGTCGCGTCTAACGGCTGTTCACGGAGGGTGTCAAGCTGTGCGCGCCTTGTAACCAGAAATCGGTTCGAATATATTTCAGGGGGGAATAAGTAAGCAGCATTGTGGGCTGTGGCCAAGTATGAACTGTTCGCTGGCACAACGAATTCAGACGTTGCTTACAGCTGACAGTTCGTACGGTCGTCCACACGCTTCACACAGTCGTCGCTGTGGATAGACTTGGGCTAACCACAATCTACGGGAATGTGCAGGTACTGTAAAGCCTTGTTTCCAGCTCTAATAAATGACGAAAATATGCCCCGTAAACAACGAAGGTGCGCTCCCCGGGGCGCCGTTCGTGCTCCTCAGACAGGTGTCTCGAAGAGGGTAGACAAGCGTCAGGAGGCCTTCCCATTTTCTTTCGCTATTTACACTTGCAGTAAAGAAATTTCAAAACACGGGCACCAATAATTTAGGCCACTGACGCGCGCCGCTTGACTGCCTAGAACTGAGCTCAAAAAAAAAAAAAAAAAAAGTCCTTAAATACTTAATCCGCACCGAAATATGAGAGCCGCAATTCTTAAATATCATTGGAAAAGTGAAACGGCTGATTGTAGACATGGCTCATTCGGACACTGCCGGCAAGAGCAGCCTACAAAATGCCTCCTGACTCTCAAGATGTGGGTATCTGTGTATCTCTGGCACAAACAGTGACACCCTCATGAGAGTCACACATTTCGTTCTGCCGTTGGATATATATATATATTTCTTTTCCGACGGCTTGTCTGTAATCTTCGTTTTCTGATCTGGGAGGTACACGACCGACCGAGCGAGATGACGCAACCACCTATGCACGCACGGTGACTGACAGTCTCATTTGCTTGTGTCACCGGGTGTGTTGCGCAAGGTCGCATTGGAATTTCACCTCAAGCGTTTCACTCATAGGTGATTTATTTATTGATTGATGATATGCAATCAGTAAGGCATTGGAATTTCACCTCAAGCGTTTCACTCATAGGTGATTTATTTATTGATTGATGATATGCAATCAGTAAGGTTTGCAACGTATGCAGATGGCCTTTTGAGCAAGTTGTTGGACGACGGACGACACAGAGCCGAGGAATGAATATATACACCCCTGCTTATGCCATGCTGTCGACATATATGGTACTTGTGGCGTAGGGACGAAACGGAACGGACAGTTCGAGTTTAATATCATGCGAATAAAGAAGAATATTGTATGGTGGGACCACGAAATGAGAATAAACCATCCGCTGCCCTCTTGCTTCCTTCCAGTATTACGAGTGCTCCATCCAGAGCTTACGGCACACTAGAAGGTAACTGCGCGCAAAACTGGACCCTTCTTTACTTTTGAAGCTTTGCATATTCCTAGTTGCAATCGCTTTCCTACGCCCTAAAAAATACTGTTTGATTGTTGTTGTCGTTTTTCAGTGTAATAATAACTACGTGAATGCTTTTGTTCGAATTTGCCTAGTGCGTCTGGAAACGAGGTGCGTTCTTTTCTTTCTTTCCTTAGTTTTCTCTTGTAGCGTTCTTCGCGGTCGGTGGAAGGAGCTCATTAATTTAACCCAAGTGGTTAAATTCCGACAATGCAGGGACGAGCATTGGGAGGTGAACAGGCACTAACTGAGGAGATATGGGAGAGGTGGCTTTGTCGTGCTGTTAGGTTGACGATGACGGGATATGGCATAACGGGTGTAGTTGTTGAGGCGGGGAGGAGAGGCGGGGTTTGAGCAAAGGAAGCCCTGACAGCGCCTGCTACACTTGAGACAGCCTGAAAAGCTATATACCGCTTCCTTCAGCCGGAATGTCAGTTTTGCCTTGCAATCCGTCGCGCTGGTCGAAGTCGGCGGAAACGTGGCGCTGCTGCGCAGCTCGTAAGTCGAACCTTTCGTGACGCACACTGCTGTTGCTGCCGGCAGCACTTGAGCACTGAAGCATCTTTCGTCGCACGCGGTCCCCTTTTGCCGTTCTTCACCATGGTACGATGCGTGCGAGCCAGTTTGAAAAGCCCAAGTTCACGGCCGCCACTAATGGCTGTGCCGATAATGTGAACGAGAGGTCCGTTGCAAACAGGCCTGTCTGTGCAAAACGGATGTCATCGGAATTAATGCGAAAGCCGCCGCTCCATGGGAATTCCCGCCCCGCAGGCGAATCGAAGAGCGATCGGAACACGTTCGCGTGATCCTCTGGGACTTCGGGACTAGAAACAGTGTTTTATGACGCATGTTCAGTGAAATTCAAACGTCGAAAATTACGTACTAGATACCAAATTACGCTCACTTGCAAACAAACAAGTTTTAAAAGAGACGAGCCTAGTCGAACGAACTGAGGAAAAAAAAAGAAAAAAAAAACAAAACAAAACAAGCGGCTGGCTGAAATGTTCCCTCGAACGTGCCATTCGCACAGCTTTCTGTTTGGCGGCCTTAAAAGAAAGTTGCCAGCCGACAGCTGCTGACCCAGATATCTCGCCCAATGCACACCACACTATGCCGCGTCGGGGACAGCTCTCCAGAGAAAAGAGCATTTTGTTCTCCGAGGCGCGTCCTGGGCACAGCTGCCACGCGGGAGCTTTTTGTACTTTACGAGGCACCTTTCCAGGACCGAAAAAAAAAAAAAGACAAAAAGTTACCTCGCGCAAAGGTAACTGTATGTAAACATTTCAGCCAGCTGTTTTTCAAGGCGATCCGTAGGTTCCGCACTGACACTTCGGTCGTTAAGCCAATACATAATAATTGGTTGGTTTGGTTGGTTAGTGGGGTTTAACGTTCCAAAGCAACTCAGGCTGTGAGGGACGCCATAGTGGAGGACTGCGGAAATTTCGACTACCTGGGGTTTTTTAACGTGCACTGACATCGCACAGCACATGGGTGTCTTGCTTTTCAACTCCACTGAAAAGCTGCCGCCGAGGCCGGGATTCGATCCCGCAACCTTGAGAACAGTAGTCGAGCGCCGTAACCACTGCGCCACCCCGGCGGGGTAATACCTAATAATTGTGGTAATTAGTATTCACTACTTAACTTCGCCCCGGCGCTGTGGCTCAGTAGTTATGATGCTCGATTGCTGATCCCAAACACGGCGGTTTGATCTCGTCCGCGGCTGCCGCTTTTCAAGAACCACGGGTAGTCGATTTGCTCGGAGCCCTCCGCTACGGGGCCTACGGCGTCCCTCGTGGCCTGCATGACTTTGCGACGTGAAACCCTTCTGACTAAACTAACCATTTAACTCCGCAGAACAAAAAGAATGCTGCAGACTAGGCCCTGCCACTCGACAGGCCTCACTTGATTTCGCAGAGATAGGACAATGCGTACACGGGCGGATGTAAGTATACGAAGGATGCTATTCGCGCTTTATTTGCTCATTTCAATCGCGTTTTCTCTACCGAAAATAATCGAACTTCATTTCTCCTTGATAAAGCTCCCCTGCTTCGCCGAGCAGTCTGCACATACCACAGCTGCCGGTTTCAATTCAGCCATGCCTGTAAAACGTGTGAAATCAATACCGTGCTCCGTCTACACTTATCTGGGACACACAACACGTAAATCAATATTAGAAATATGGCCATGGTGAAGCGCGAAGAACTCGAATCTTGGCTGCTGCAAGCCGCAGCTGATACAGACAAAACGATACTCGGGAGACTGCTTATGGCGCTTCGCAGCTACACAAGTTCTTAAAATATGAATGTGTGTGCACAAACCGCTGTCCCAAAACTGTGGAATTCTCGCGTTTATATATATGCCGGACGTAATGCTCGCGCCGGCATGACGAAACAGCTTGGTCGAGTCTTATCCGAGCGGGCGCGTGTTGGCGCGCCGTTCCGTTCTCGCCACCGGTGGAGGCGGTCTTCCTCGGAAGGAGAGGGGGTTGGATGCGTGGCCCTACGCGAAGCGCGTGCGACGCACGCGCGCGCGCGCACGTGCCCTCTCCATTTCTTGGCAGCGCCGTTGCGCCGTCTCCACCGGCGGAGGAATAAATCCCCGTTGCGTGGCTCATCGGAATTGCTAAGCCGCTTCTCACCGCGGCCCACTTATCAAAGACGCGTGTTCGGCGCTTCTTCTCTTTTTCGCCCTTTTCCTTCACTAAAGCCGGGAGCAGCTGTTACGCGAAGAGACGGCGCCACAGAAGCGTGTCCACTGTGTCCATACGCGCCTCCCGGGTAGCACCGAGGAAGATGGCGAAGACGTCAAGCGCATCCTGCCAGTGCATAGAATTAATACACGTTCGGGTGTACGTTTTTCCCCCGCTTCGAGCAAAGTGTGCCCAGTAAGAGAGAGATGACGCTCTTCGCGATGAGTGTCCCTGCCGTCATGCGAGCCTGTAACGGGGCGATGCGTCACACCTCTCGCTCTTTAACCACGTGGCCCTTTCCGCCGTCGTGTTCCTGCCGGATGCCTGAGCATGAGGTTCTTTCTCAACAGACGACACTGATGGTTCCCGGATGCCCTGCCAGTGAAGCGCATTTGCCGTATATAATCGATTCTAAGCCCCCCCCTCCCCCCTCCCCTTTTTTTTCTTTCACTATCGTGGTGCCCAAAGGGGGGGGGGGGGGGGGGGGGGCTTAGGTTTCAATTATCTACCCCGTCCCTCCGCCTCCCATCACGTTTTCGTGTCGATATCTTGACGAGACGGCCGCGAGAAATAATTTATTTCATAATCATCTTCCGCAAGACGATTGTAGTTCGCTTGAAGCTGTGAAAGTCCTCTTCAAGCCTATTCCGACCTTCACTACGAATGCCAAACAGCTGACCAAACGAGGCAAAGCGGGCCCGCGATGCCTGCGAAACCTGCCGAGGTCCGCCGGTTCCAGGTTTAGGTGGCAACACGCCGGTAGTATAATCTGAGTCTCTTTCGGCCGGCTTTTGCCGCCTTGCGTCGTCACCTGTCTTGCTAGCGTCAGAAAGCAGCAATACAAGCAGTGGATGATCGCGCCGAAGACATCACGCCACCTCGGGTCTCCAACAGCTCCGGCTCGACTGAGCGAGCAAGCGCCTGGCAGCCTTGTCTACGCTCTCTTCCTCTCAAAAAGGGAGTGCTTAGATTCGCATGTAAATGTTTTTCCAAAATTAGGGAGGGGGGGGGGGGATTAGAATCCCGAAACTACGGTATTTAAACCTTGATCTGGGCCCATTGGTGGCTACACGTAGGCAGATGTGAAAAAGCCGAGAAGCAGCAGTCTTCCTTCGCTGTATGCATGTAGCCGGTTCCGCGGCTTCACATGACGACCCTGACCTAGTCTGGACACCTCAGGAAACGGCGGGCCATCACACAAACGATAAAGATCGTACAACGGGGTCTTGAAGCTCTGTCGAAATACGGGAGTCTTAAAAACAAATCTTCCCCATCCATGCGTCGTCCTTTCACTCCTTCGACTTGTTTATAGCAAACCGCCTGGAGACTGGCTCTCCGCTGTGATATCCGCTCTGGCAGTTATCAAAGCAGCGATAACATCCGCATTATCGCTGCGAACGTGTATTCGCAGCTGCGGCTTGACTATAGTCTGCTGCTCCGCGTGATAAGTGAGCGGGCGAGCTAAGAACAGGCTGCACTTTTGCGAACGCTTTCTCAGTTTCTTAGCTGTCACATCGAAGCTCATCTCCAGGTCCAGAAACGGGCGCTGCAAAGCTGCGCGGTAGTTAAAAGCGAGACAGGACGGAGTGCTTTCGCCTATACGCTTATGAGCTTTCCCATAACTTTGTATTGTGTGTTCCGGACTGCAGGTTTTCTCTCTTTCAAACCTGCTACATCAAATGATTCTTCTATCATTTAGTGAAAAGTCAGGCGCGTAGCCAGGCTGCGTATTATTTTCGGGGGAGGGTAAGAGACGCGCTTGACGACGCCCACTACATGACAGCGGCCTATCGACCCTGTCCTGTTTCAGCTGTTGTCACCTTATCCCCACAAAGGTCACAATCTCATCCACTCAACATTCTGCCTCCCCATGCTACCATTTCCTTCCCTGAGAATCCAGTCTGTCACCTTTAGCGACCATCGGTTGTCTTGCCGTTGTGTTAAATTCCATGCATGTTCCCATTTTGTCTATTTAGTATCGACTATAATGTCAGCAACTTTCATTTGTACCATGATCTACTCTGCTCCTTTCCTGCTTCTAAGGTTACACCCATCATTCTGATTTCTATCCCTTGCTGCGCAGTCCCCAGTCAAAGCTGAATCTTATTCGGTACCCTTCTTCATTGCTTCTTGCCCGTATAGGTGCAGAACCGGTTAGACAGGTGTTATACTCTTTACTCTTCATGCATTCTGGTAAGCTGCCATCGTGACCTGGGAGTGCCTGGCAAATGAGCGCCACCTCATCGTTATTCTTCCAGTTATTCCACTCTCGTGGTTCAGATATTCGGTCACTGCCTAATTGCTATTCCCATAGGCGCGCAAGCGTAAAACTGCAGATGGAACTGACGTAAACTGTATCCAGCAGGTCCACCTGTGTGGCACAGCTCTCCTTCCTTTGGAAAAGAAGTAGCCATGTCAAGCGGAGTCGTAAAGAATAAAACGCAGGATTCCAGTCGCATCACACTGCTTGTAGCGAAAATGGTCTAACATTTTCAGACACTTCATCACAACTTATTTTACCGAATCTGAGAAAAAAACAATGCGTAGTCGGAAGGTCCGAATGAGTCTGCAGCCCGCGTTCAGGGCTGAGAACTCCAAGGGGAAGGGGCGAGTACTAATTCCTTTTACGACAAAGTTTCTACAAAAAGGAACATGTGCGAAAAGAATGTGCCCTATATCCACCCAAAGCAGCCAACCAGACGCATGTTCCGAGAGATTTGCTTTTTCAAACAGGAAGAATAGGCAGTGTCAAATTTTAAACATTATATATTTTTATAGAGCAGTGCAAGCGGAATGTAGCGTTATATATTACCGGTTGTAGTTTGTTTCTTGTCCGAAAAAGCCGCTGTTTGCAAAAAAAAAAAAAGATGCCTGTGCGCCAAGTCTGGAAGATATAAAAACCAATATATATATGTATATATATATATATATATATATATATAAGGAAGTATAACATGGAGAAAATTGAGCATGCTGTAAAGAACGGGTGGAAGCCTTAAAGCGGTAAAGAAGAAATTGGGCATAGGCAAAAACCGTATGTATGCGATAAGGGACAAGGCGGGCAACGTCATCACGAATATGGACAAGATATTCAAAGTAGCCGAGGAGTTCTATGCAGATCTCTACAGTAGCCAAAGTAGTCAGGACCGTAATGAGATTGGCGGTAGGGAAAAACAGTCAGACGTTCCACCAGTGACGAAGGGCGAGGTCAAGAAAGCATCAGAAACTATGAAAAGGGGGAAATCAGCTGGAGAAGATCAGATAACTACAGATTTATTGAAGTACGGGGAAATATCGGGCTAGAAAAACTGGCCACCCTGTATACGCAGTGCCTGGTGTCATCGACAGTACCGGAACCATGGAAGAATACAAACATTATCCTCATTCATAAGAAAGGGGATTCTAAGGGCCTTAAAATTACAGACCAATCAGCTTACTGTCTGTTACGTATAAGGTATTTACTAAGGTAATCGCTAATAGAATCAGGACAACCTTAGACTGTAATCAAGGAAAGGATCAAGCAGGGTTTCAGAAACGGTACTCTACCTTCGATCATATCCATACCATCAACCAGGTGATAGAAAAATGCTCGGAATATAACCAGCCCTTATACATAGCATTCATTGATTACGAAAAAGTATTTGACTCAGTTGAAACCTCGGCGGTGATGCAGGCATTGCGAAATTAGGGGGTAGACGAGCCGTACGCGAAAGTGCTGGAAAATATATATAGTGGCTGCACAGCAACCATATTTCTGCATAAAGAAAGTAACAAAATCCCTATAATGAAAGGAGTTAGGCAAGGAGATACAATCTCCGCAGTACTATTCACAGCTTGCTTAGAGGAAGTATTCAGAGACTTGGAATGGGAGCAGTTAGGTATAAAGGTAGATGGAGAACACCTCAGTAGTCTGCAATTTGCTGATGACGTTGCCTTGCTAAGCAACTCGGGGGATGAACTGCAAATATTGATTGATGACCTACACAAGAAAAGTAGAAAGGTAGGCTTGAAAATCAATATGCAGAAGACTAAGGTAATGTTCAACAGCCTCGGGAAGGAACAGCAGTTTACATTAGGTAGCGAAGTACTGGAAGTAGAAGGACAGGTAGTAACCGCAGAAACACTTGACAAAAAAGCTTTTTGTCTGTAAGTTAGTCAACTTGCAATGTTCGGTTTTAGCTACATTTGGGCTACTGCGGAAGCCAGTTTGGCTACCTGTGGTTGGTTCGATCTGGCAACCCTGAGCAGTAGTCACCTGACTCACCATTTCGAATTGCAGCTTCATATCCTGTGCCCCCGACAACCGTGGCGCTTTTTTTTTTTTTTTTTGGCATTTCGCTTTCCTACTCAACACCACCTCACAAAGGGCCGTGTTTATGCCTGCCATGTGCCAGCACACCAGTATCATCAGGGTTGCAGGGGCACTGGATCAAACGTGCTTTAACTCATTCTGACATGACGTGTATTAGTTCGAATCTCCGCAAGTGCATGCGCTGACGATGTTGATAGTGGCCACGCAAAACTTTGGCCATTACGGTGTAGTAAGAACAAAAATGTGCTTTTTGGTGGCCTCTAGTGGCCACAGATTAAGCAGGTATACAAAGCCCCATACGAATGTGCGAACGTAATGAGGCTCCTCGTTATTTCTTTTTTCTCATAGGAGGAGGCGGGTGGTTCTGGATAATCATAAGTGGAAGAGGAGGAGGATGAGATTTCTGGCAGGAAATCTCCTCCTTCTCCTCCTCCTCCTCTTCCTCTCTCTCACACACACAGATATACACACAGGACGATATACACACAGGAATACCGTTTATTCGGTCAACCAAAGAGGCATAGCTTGACTAGGTTTGTGGGTCCAGCCCTGTAATACGGCCTTTGATCCTTTGGTCCTCCGACGGCTCTGGATTAGCGACCTGCAAGTCCTCAGCAGTTCCGTGTATGAAACATATATGCCCTATTGTGCCAGTGTGGTTTTAGCAGCTTTAGGGTCCCGCCATTGAAAGAATGAGAAAAAACATTTCCCTATTTTCAGCTGAAGGAGTGCCAGACTGTTTTACGTCGCCTTAATTCGCTGTCTTTTTCACATCTCTTAGAGACATCTGGCTTGGTTTATGGGGTTTAACGTCCCAAAGCGACTCAGGCTATGGGAGAAGCCGTAGTGGAGTTCTCCGGAAATTTTGACCACCTGGGGTTCTTTAACGTGCACTGACATCGCACAGCACTCGGACGCCTTGCTTTTCGCCTCCATCGAAAAGCGGCCGCCGAGGCTGGGATTCGATCCCGCGTCCTTGGGTGCTGCATGCTGAGAGCCGTCACCACTGCCCCACCGCGGCGGGGCTCTTTAGATATATACTGTCGTTTTCGCACTGCTCGAGAGTGGCATACGCTTAAGAAACACTGGTGGCACCACTGGACAGCAGTTGAGGGCTCGTCATCGAATAGGGCTGATGTGGCGGCTGCGGCGTCTTAGGTAATGTGTACACGGTCTGCGCGGATTTGGGGTGCCGGGGGGGGGGGGGGGGGGGGTCGTCTTCCTTCTCGTATTCGTAAATACCGTGTGCACATTACCTAAAATGCCGCCACAACAGTAAGCTTCATCATAAAAGTTGTCCGGCCCACGGTAACCGACCGCCACCATTAGGCAGCATTCTCACTCGGGGCCGAGCTATAACAGCCGATTTCCAGTGCCGGTTCGCGTCTATATTCAATCGGCGGAATAGAGGTCGTGGACTTTGCAGCAGCAAAATGCGACTGACATCATTCGATTCCGTCTCATTCTTATCGTCCACCGCGCCGACATACCGACCCCGCCAATTGCGGCGTCTCGGCGGCCTCTGAGCCAAAGACGAAGGACGATTAAAAAAAAAAAAGAAAAAAAAAAGAAATTGGTCAGGAATTGCCGCCGTTACGTTGAACCGGTCTAGGTCTTTGTCGCCACGCTGACGTTCGCCAGAGGAAAGTACGATTGCACGGAAGGCCGGGTTAACGCCCTCTGGGTGTCAACGAAACCACGAAAGACGTTGAAAAGCGCCTCAAGACTCGTGATAGGAATACGAATGACCGGTAGGCATGCCGCATTTCTTTTCAGACGAGACCACAGAAGTTTCGAGAAAGTCGTGTTGTCTGGGACTGGATTTTCTCCCCCGGTAAACGGACACGGTGAAAACAGGATGAGATGACAGGGCTCGCCCTTCACCAGTGCCTGTGCACCGAAATCACCACTAACCTAACCATATTGCGTTTCCCACATGCTGCGTCCACATGAACTACCATGGCATCTGCACAGTATATTGACAAAGAGGGAGGAGGAGGAAGAGGAAAGGCAGGGATATAGGGACAAGACTTAGCGTCGGTCGCACAGGACAAAAAGCTGTGCTTAAACAAAAGCTTCTTCCTGACAGGTTAGTTTTCATATTTAACGTAAAGGGACGTACTGAGGACATTTTATCTACTGCACAAATTGTATTCTTCGGACTTCCTTTAAGCCAGCGCTGTAATTATTCGGTATGCGGTAATGAGCAAAGAAGAGTGTAAAATGTCTTTTTAAAAGAGAGAAAATGAATATAGTTACGCCGCAAAATATTAACAGAAAGACCTGAAAAAAAAAAAAAGAGGGGGGGGGGGGGGTGCAGGAGAAGAAGACACTTTGATCGAGAGCTTGTCTATTACGGCTCCTCCGGTTGCTCTAATATTCTACGTACTAACTAACTATCGCTAGATAGCGTTGCATCGCGCTGTCAAGGAAAACGATGCTCTCGTGCCATTTGGACTCTGAATGGCTAACGGAAAATAACAAAAAAAAACAAGCTACGACGGTCGCGTTTTCCTTCAGAACGTGATCGGTGTTCACAAGGCCACGCCGATTTCGTCACTCTGCTTGCCATTAAATCCTTCACCCACCACCGTTGGGACATCGTAAACACGCGTATATTGATGCTGATTGCGGGGATGTACGCGGACACTATTTCTCGGCCACACTCTTTCCTCTCCGCCCAGCCCCGCGGGCACGGCCCCGCCTCCCAAAAACGTGGGCGAAAAATAGGGGCCTCCGTCCCAGGGGGCTTCAGCGTTGAGCTTCTCCTGTTACAGTAGGGTACGGGTCTTCGGAACTAACCGCGTGTAGGAGGCCGCATTGACGAACCTGTGCATTACTTGGGTCATAATGGAGAAAATAGGGGGGGAAGCTAGTCTCGTAAACACTTGTTCGCACAAAAGACGAAAACGCTGTAAACGTTTTAGTACGAATACGAAAGCATGAGCACGCATCGATGGACGTCAGTTCACATGATCGTCTAATAACAAGATACCGCGAGCGCACATCGGCTCTTCCGACTCACCGCCGATAACAGCGTAAAAACGGGTGATTCGTAACCCTCGTAACCCATTTCTACGCAAATGCTCTTTCGCCGCCATGAGTTTGAAACGCCTCGGTAAGAGCGGTGATAACTCCGTCGTTTAGATTCACATTCACAGCGCAATGTAAAAGAACAATAGCCTGTCCGTCTAGCAATCTCGTAGGATGTAGGCGAAAGGCGACCGCCCGAAAAACTAAGTTGCGCTTTGGAGAAGTGAGAGGACAGGTGGACAGCCATGACGAACCGGTTTCTGCTCTTGCGTAAGGGTACGCGCGTCAGCGATTAGTGGCCACAGGCGAGCTACACGTGGGCCGACGAGCTGGAATAGGGGGCCGCACGTCGGCCGACGGCTTGACGCATCTCCCTTGCGATGCCAGGGGCGACAGGAACGCGTCGCCGGTCGGTCATTGCGAAATATGTTGGCAGAACCACGACTGCAGTAGGGCGGTTCTTTTTTCTTTTTTTCAACATGCGCTCGCATATATTTGAACTTTCAGTTACGGATAGAATATGCTTGCTTTTAAGTTTATACCCGATTCGAGAATATTCAAGAATTTCCGAATACTTGGCGGCGACCAGCAGATTCGTCTTGATTATTTTAGGACACTCACGGGCGTTACTGGCAACTTGATTATTAAAGAAAAGCGTCCGAATATATATATATATATATATATATATATATATATATATATATATATATATATATATATATATATATATATATATACGCCTATACTAATCTGCAGTAGGTTACAGTTCACTAAGATTAATTGATTATTAAATTATTTTTAAGTAAGTCATTTTTAATTACTGCCTTCAGGAAAAAAATGTCAATGCAAGACATTATATATATATATATATATATATATATATATATATATATATATATATATATATATATATATATATATATATATATATATATATATATGCAAGCCTGGCTAAATAACTTTCTGCTTGCTCGATTCAAATAATTCAGTGTGAGGTTGCGCCTGCACAGCCACGAAGGACCATATATGCAGAAGCTTTCTGGCCCTCAATAAATTAGTTTTAAGTAGCGTCTGTGTTCGCCTTTCATCCTTCCCTGTTTGTCCTGTCTTTTGCTATAATAAACTTAAAGTGATGACCGAATACTAACCACCCCGAAGATTCACTATTAGTCATCGACCTGAATACCTTGCCGAATTTCATAAACCCGACCGCTCCGAAACCGCGACATTTGGCCCATTTATTTTCAAAGCGAGTTTGTTGTGTCACTTAAGAGAAGACCTAACTTCTGCTTTTTTCGCCGTTTATCGCGTAGAGGTACCGATCACCTTGGGGCACTGCTAGGCTTAGACCTCGCACGAAACCTCGCAAGTCAGTTTTCCTACTTATGACACGAGATAAAAAAGGTCGACCACCCTTCGAACAATCATAAACAGAAGGCAGGCGGCTGTATTTTTTTTATGCTTGAATAACGTTGTACTATATTGAACGCCTGCACCCAATGGCATTCGCCTTGCAGCATTGCGAACTCTCGAGTCCCATCTCATTTTGATTTACTCGTATGCAGTTGAAGCTCGATTTCACAAAGCTGAGGGGAGCCACGAAATATTTCGTTAAATCGGGAACTTCGTTAACTCGAAGGAGGCATTTCTGGTTCACTTAATCCAATAGAATCGATAATCATATGGTGCCGTGGCATCAAGGAAGTACCTCGCCATCATACTTGCGAAGCGTAAATGCGCTGAAAATGAAATCGTGTTTTGAAAGGACGTAACAGCGCAACTTAAACGAAGGACCAGGGAAGCTGTACTGTTACGTCATCTTTAAATGCAATACCAACTTGCGCACTATTCTGTGCTGCTACAATATAATTGCTGCGCGCACAACTACCGACACAGACAGCGCATATGAAGAGAAGCAACGAAAAGTTTACCTCGGCAAGAAGGGTCCGAGGGGAGTGAATTTCTTTCGCAGCAAAGACGTCGCTGATCATCGCTTGCCTGTGGTTGTAAGCAACAAGAGGTTTTCGTGCGTTCTTCCCTCACGTGTTCCGTTAAAACTGTAGCAGCAGATGAAGGGCATTTATAATTTCTTCCGGTGTCGGCATGAGGCACCGCTGCCGACACCGAGTCGACGGGCCAGCTTTCTACCGCCAGCGAAATCTCGTGAATTCGATTCAGTATAATTGGGGTTTCGCAGCGCGCAGTTTGGCAACAGCGGGACGAATTTGCTACACAGTGTTACCGTTGGCCCGCAGTTAATGCATTATTGGACATTTGCTGCAGAATAGACCAAAAATAAACTTTTCCACCTTCATTCTTCAGCGAAACGTTCGTTAAATCGGGACAGATGGCCGAATTATTTTCGTTATTTCGAGTTACTGAAAGCATTGAACCACATATGGGCGTCAGAGGGGGAATCGGGATATATTCGTTTAGTCGGACTTATTGTTAAATCGAGTTTTGACTGCATACGGAAAAGCTCTCCTGCTTCGGTGGCCGACCGATTATAAAAATTGCCGCCGATTTATCTAAGTTGGCCAAGTAGGAAGTATATGCGAAAGCACGTGCCGTTTCTTTTCAGTTCGAGGCTAGGGTTTCAAGGTAAGGCTTCAGCCAAAGATCGGTGAAATGGGAGCCTTACTAGTACGGCACTATAAAGTTTTTGGGGCTGTTTAACGCACATTCAGAGGATCTTTCTTGCTGAATACCCTCACGGTCAGGAAGACCGCGATATTTTTTGTTGAGTTTTACTGCGTCAGGTATAGTGTTCCGCATTAAGATCTCGCCTAGTGCATGGTAGGCCGCGCACTTCACAAATACGCAGTACGTTACACGTGACGTATGCTTCGGCTTCTAAGCGTCATCGCCAGCCCACGCCAACGGCGTCTACCGGCCGCGTATTCATGGACCGTTCGAACACAGCTATTTGTCTCCTTAGCACATCGCTGGAGTCACTTCTTCTGAGGCGTGGGCCAATTTGGAAAAAAAAAAAAAAACTAACTGTTGTACGTATATAGGTCAGGAGGAATCCAAAAAACGGAAAGGTACAACGCGGTCGTGTTCAAACGCACGAGCGTGTATAGAATCCTGCACGTGCAAGCCAGAGCTCTCGAACGTGAGGCCGCCTTGAAGCCTCGGGGTGGGAGAAAAAACAACAATACGGCACATTTAAAGCAAAAGAAACCTGGGGTCCTCTCTATTACGCATATGCTCATTAAATACAGTCCTAGGATGTCACTTAACGTGAGTGACCTCACTTCGTACATATAAAGCCTTACTCTCTCCCAAGCCGCGCAATTGTGCCTTGTGTGGCCTGGTCGATAGCCTGTCTGGTTTGTAGAGGAAAGTTCATGAGTTTGGTCCACTCATATAACCTCTACGTTTTTAAAACTAAATATGATTTACTTTTTAAAGTCAATGATTTGAGACTCGCGGTGGCCTTCAATTCGCATCACATGTTGCGTTTTAATCGCTTGCATTCCAGGCGTGACACCACTTCTAACGTGAGCTTCGAGGGTTCTTTGAAATTGCTGTGCAAGGTCACGAATATGATGACGTCATTACCTTGTGAACGAATCAGTATTTTTCGCTCACATCCGCCCCTGACGATGCCGGCTTTTCTGCGGCAGGAGCTGCTGAGTGCTGCCGCGTTGAAATAAAAAATGGAGAGAAAAGGTAACGAGTGAGAGCTTCACTTTGCGGGCGACTATGCAACCGTTCTCTGAAGGAATTTATAAGCAAGGAGCGAGAGAGGTTGCGATAATCACGAAGTGCGACACAGGGACTGGCGGACTCGATCATGTTATAGCTCGAAGACACGCACTATACAAAACATAAGCACGGCGAACTGGGCTAGTTGGAATGCGTTCATATTCGGCAAAAAAAAAAAAAAAAAAGAAACCAGCGCGATAAACGGGGACAACCGGGAATAATAGCGCTGTGTTTGTGTGTTACTCTCTATTGTCCCTGTCTTCGCCGCTGGCGTGTTCCTTAGATGGGCGCGAGCGCCACCACAGGAACGAATGGCGCTAGCGTCGACCTATAGGTGAGCAAGTGAAATCACCTGACTCCTCTTACTGCTGCTGGAACAGACCAGAACTTAATTTAATCGTTTATTTTCGCAGGCAACAACGGTGTTAGCAGTACCTCTGCGCTGTGGTCTGCAGAAGAGTTGTATTTTCTTGGGAATAAAATGACACGCGAGCTCTGGTGATTGTGCTGAATTGTTAATCTACGTCTTAAGGCGGATGCGCAGCTATAGGACATGCTCTTAGCAGCGGACGTTTTCGCGCTTGTGCTGTGAATATATTGTACATTCCTGCCAATAAACTAACAGTTGAAGTTCAGCGTTCATCCTGCGTCTGCATCTTTCCATCGTCCTGTGTATTTTGCGCAAACAAAAATTCCTTCTACGTATATTAAGTCCGACTAGCCCGTGTTTCTACGTTAACAAGCCTTATACCGGGTAGAGAGAGAGGGAATATGTAAGAGAGAGAAGAGAGGCAGCGTAGCGGATGGCTCGAAAATAATTTCAGCCGCTTGGGCTTCTCTAAATCACAATGACATCGCACAACTCTACATCGCATCGCACATCGCAGGTATCTATAGCTTTTCTCCTCCATCGAAATGCAAAGTTCCGTCCACTAACCCCGTGCTTAGTGCAGCAAACACTCAAGTCCTTTGAGCGAGAACGCATGCCGCTTACAGCTAAGCTTTCCTTTCGCATGTAGCTTGTTTTAGCAGGTTCCCAAATTTGCCCTGACTGGACCTTTATTGCCGTTTTTCTACCCAGTTATTTTGCGCCGAGATATCTTATTAGTTTAGGCCCTATACTGAGATAAAATTGCGTAATTATTTTGCTTATTTGCTCTATTCTTACGCTTTCTTCGTTTTAAAGCACTAAGAACTGCTACTTGCTATGAATGCGGGTTCGGAGGGGGAAAAGGTTACGGACCTCAGAGTGGGAGGGAGAGGAATATGCCCTGGTCGACCACGAGGTATACGCTGCCAGAGTGTAGGGTGTACTGACAGCTCATCCTCCTGAGATTTCGTGCCTCCTCCAGAGGTACCGACCCTTCAATGTCGCCCGTTTTTTTCGTGGTGGTTCGTTCGTGGTGGAAAAGGCTTCTCAGTGGACAGTAGTAGAAGTAGTAACATTTCCGAGAGCCCTGTGGAATCTACACTGCAGAAATGCGAAAGTCGGAGCGTTTCTGGAGCACACGGTGCATCACGTTTGAACTCATTATCATTATCAACTAAATGCACCGTCATTATCATTGCTACTGCCATTATTGTCATTATCACTAATTTCAGCGTCAATGTCATCGCTACTATCATCCTCACTGTAGACAAGGAGAATTATGATGTGTGTTTTACGATACCGGGTGTGGCGCAATTGGTTAAAGCGCGCAGCTGACGATGCTAGAGATAAAGGTTCGATTCCCGGTGTTGAGTGGGATTTTATTTTCTTATGACGTCATCAGGATGATTTACAAGTGACATCAGCGCACAGATCTAGCGCACATCTCGCACAGAGCTCTCGCGCACGGGATTCCGTTCCATGAGCCTAGAAAAGCCTTCGCCTTAAAAATATTTATTTCGAGGTTGTAGAATGCGAGCGCCGGCGTCGAGTGATGCCGTGCTGTCTTTCCTGGCAACCCAGCGGTAGCTGTGGACCCATTGCACTTACTTCGAGTGACTGACTGTAGTTGTACTTAATAGTCTCGAACACCCCCCCCCCCCCCTCCCCCTCCGCCCCTCCCTTTCCCTATGCGGCGGAATGCGCCATTTCACATGGTTTTCTAGAAGAGCGGTCAATGAGATTCAAGCCGACATAGCACTACGAGCTCTTGAGTCGGGGGTGAGCGCGCACGCAAACGTCGGTTCCAAATACGCACTATGACTGGAACCCTAAAGGTAGAGGCGGAGATGATCACGGTGCACGATGGAATTTCGCGCCGGCATCTTGCAACAAGCGAGTAAATATGCAAATAAAAAAGGGGGGGGGGGGGGGCTGAGAGAATCGTATTGCACACGAGCCGTGCAGTTTGTTACTATACGGGCCCTATGACGCTGCTCTGGATGTGTTCCGTTTGAGCGATTCGAGCCGTTGTGAAAATGAGACTTGTATTAGCAAGTTTTAATCGCCGCAGCTACAAGAACTATAGCTCTCAGGGCGTTCTAGAAAAAAATTTAGAATTTTTTCGCTTCAAATTGTGGAATGCGGCCGAAAGCGTTTGCATAACGCAGGAACACAACCAAAACGGAACCATTCTCTTGCATTTATGAGCAACAGGTGTCGCAGAAGTAGTCCGGAAACCATGAAATGGAACACCGCTGTATATGCAAAATCGCACTGGTTGTATTTCGTTCGCAGCGTACCGAGTCGTGCTACTTTGCCTCTCTCAAGTGGCCCCGTTTGCCCAGAAGGCGACTGGTGCAATAATTCGGGCGGACCCGCTGAAGCGGAATCAGTGTGACCAAAGCAAACAAACAAACAAAACTGTGCCTTCGTGACGGCGGCGTGTGGTCCGAAGCGCGGCAGTGAACGACGATAAAGCAGCAATCGAACGCTCGCAATTTCTCGCACTGGAGCAGTACGATACGAAACCTGCTCGGCTTTGTGGCGATAATTTTACCACTTTTGAGAGTCCACGCCTGCAATCCAGTGATCTTCGTGGGAGGCAAAGTGGGATCGGACCTGTTTTTACTCCCGTTCAAATACTTTCCTTTTCATCAATCCCCGCAGCTCCGGTGTTTCAGTTACTAGGGCGCAGACCCCAGCGAGACAGAATCATTACAAACGGGAGAGGTGGAAAGATTGCCCGGCTAACCAGCGCTCCCCGCTGCAATGCAGCTGTCATGCCAGGCCTGTTTGAGCGCCGCTTTGAAATGGGTGAGTAAAGAACCACTTAGAGGCACGCGCCCTATAGTTAATCCCAAGGGCAAGTAAAAAATAACGTACACTTTCCATTTCAATTTATTCATGCACAGGTATAGGAGCCAAAAATTATCATTTTTCTACACAGTATTCTCCCTTTTCGACATGCACTTCGTCCATGGTGCCACAAATATTCGTTCTAATTAGGAGCTTGGTGGTGAAGTCACTTGTGCACTCCTTGTTGCACGTCTCTGTCATTTCCGTCGTTGTACGCCGTCATACTGACACCTGCGGAAGCATGCATCGCACGAGCGCGCAATTTGATCTCGATCCCGTCATCTGCCTTCCGGTCGCTGCCGAGTAAGCACGTCGATTCCCCTAGCGGCTTGCACCTATATGAGGAACAAAGAGGAGTGCTCTGATTTCTATACTCGATGAGTGAGGGGCTCCAATACATTGTTAAACGCTTGTGGCACTGGAAACCACTATCCGCAGTCCACATCTCGCCCATCCGATTTTTGGTGCTTCAGGAGGTCGTCGATTTTTTATAACCATAGACGTGCAGTAAGCGGTGCGAATGCGTTCTTCTTGGAAGCGATAAGCAAGCTTTTGACCCGATGTACCAAGTGCACTGAACACGAAGAAATTAACACTAGAGAGAAGTGATAGTGTCGATCACACTTGTCTACAGCGCTTGAGTTGCGCTGTGTGGCGGAAGTAAGTTACAATTCTAAAGGCTGTAGTACTCACTTACTAATACAGGCGCTCTAACGCAGCAGCAAAAGCGTATGCGAAGTGCCCACACTCAAGCGCATTGTTCCTAATAAAGCAGCTGAGTTGGGATTTGACTTAATATGCCACATTTTACACCGCTTCAACGCCATAGAGAAGTTTGATCGACTCTGCATACGCTCTACGTCTGTCGTTGTGTAAATAAATTGACGGTAGTGGTAGGGGTTTATTAAAATAATTATCAAACAGGAAGAAAAAGAATGTAATTGGTAGCAGCAACTACCATCTAATATCTGAAGAACCAGAGCTGCGTCCGGCGGAAATGAAAAGGGATATAGCGAGAAGCACAGAGGTGAGCGATAGCAAGAATGAAAGGACAAGGGGAGCACGTTATTTACAAAATACAAAAAGTGAGCGAGTTCGTGTCGCTCTCGCGAAAATGTCCAAGCACTCTCCACGAACGACCGTGTGGGAGTGGCCACTGCAATTATTTACAGTGTGGTAGCAACAGGCTGTATATACATAGCCGCGCGCACGAACCGTCTTGTTGCATACTGATCGCGCGCGCTACACACTGCACAAGCAGTCGGGGTGGGGCGCCCGGCAGCATAAGTCCGCGGTTGCATACACGGGGCGTTCATGCCACGCACGCACTACCTGGCGAAGAGCAAGCGTGACTTCAAGCACTCCGCTCGATGAACGCACAGAGGCTCACCATCGCCCTGTCACGGGTGCGCGCTCTGCCGCGCGGACAGAGGAGCGTTTCGATGCTGTCCGGGATGATTCCCAGCGCCCTGTAGGCCGCGTCCGTCTCGCGACGTGCCTCTGAAGTTGATCGTTCTTTTACCTCTACCCTCTAAATTAGAGCGCACGCGAAACGCGGCCTGCCGTGAACCGTCCAAGCTACCATGGTCCTCGAAGAGGCTCACCCCTCAATGTGGGTGATGGCTATATATCGGAAGAGAGATGGAATAAGAAGCTAAGACTCTCAGCGCGTGCTCGTTCGGTTGTAAATAGCCAAAAAGCTCTATAAGTGCTTATCCTATGGTTTGGTTCGGTCTGATTTTACATGGTTCAACGTCCCAAAGTAACCCAGGCTATGAAAGACGCCGTAGTGGAGGGCTTCGGAAATTTCGACCACCTGGAGTTCTTTGACGTGCACTGGCATCGCACAGCTTACCAGTGCCTTGCTTCCGGGCTCCGGAAATTTTGACCTCCTGGTGATCTTTCACGTGTACTGGCATTGTACAGGTGTCTTTTATTCGTCTCATCTCCATGAAAATGCGGTTGCTACGGCCAGGACCCCCCCCCCCCCCCCCCCACACACACACACACACACACTTCTTTCATCTCAGCAGCAGAGAGCTTCCTCACCACTGAGCCGCCGTGGCGGGCGTAAATCGAGAACAGAAACCTGCCACATTCGCAAAGGTTTTCTGAGGCGTAGGAAAGTTTAGTTCGGTTCGTTTGCAAGCATTTGAAAGGGCCATTACATGAGTGGCTGACGTTATAAGAAAGTTAAAATGACAACGAATGCATAGTTTCGATTAATGTTAAAAAGACCAACAAGACGGAGTACTTTGTACATCGGAATTAATAAAAAATTACAAGGGTTCAACGCTGCTAAACCAAATATTGAGCGAAAGCATTAGCTGCGGGTGACTGAGCGTTCTTCTTCTTCTCTTTTTCTTCTTCCTCAGCCCACATATAAAGCCCCGCTTTAACCAGCCCATATGAACATGCCTTAGTGGCCTATAGGGGTAACGTGAATGCCAGGGTCCTAGCAGGCTAATTATGACATAACCGTCCCATGTGAAACGAGAGACCCAAGTTGGCAGCTCCTGCCAGACCGTGTGTCACGTGGGGTGTGACGTCACAGCGTCACGTGGGTAAGACGTAACTGCGGGCGGGTCACGCGAAGGCTTGAAAGCGCGAGTAGTATTGCTTTCGCAATAAAAGGTGACATGCTCTTGGCGAAAGAAGTAGTGATCATTTTTAAGCATTCATAGAACAACATATAATCAAGATACTTGGTCGCCTAGGAAGACAAGAGGTGTAACAGCTAGATGGATTTATTGAAAGGAAAAATTCAGAGAGGTTGGCCGGAATAATTTAAATCAGGCCTGCTACTCTGCACTGGGGAAGGGGAAGGAGAGAAGAAAGAAGGTCATGATGGGTGACGATGTGGGAGAAGGCATATGAAATACATACACAGACATAGTAGCTTACTTTACAAGCGCGAATCAAGTCCGCTGGCGGACAAAAAGCGGCAAAGAGCACGCACTGCCTGGACACCCTCCCCTTGTCCTGCCAAGCGCGCAGCAGCAGTTCCTCCGACAGAGGTCTCTTGTCCAAACGCTTCAAGGAAGCGGCTAGCACACTTCTTTCGCACGCATACGCTGGGCACACCAATAATATATGGTCCACAGTCTCTGGGATGCCACAAGTTGAACATTGTCCAATTAAATGTAAGTACTTGCGCGTGAAAGCCACGTTTAAACGAAGTCTATGTAGCCAACATGCCTAATGACGCGGAATATCACGCGGAACATAAAATTTCAATGTTCGATCGAGCCTTCTTAGACGAATGTGTCGGGCCTCTGGCTGGGCCCAGTAAGCTGCTGTAGCATTATTCATACAACTCGTAAGAAGGCACGTCGTATCCGCTCTTGAAAAAGGCACAGCTGTTTGGAGGCCATTGATGAGTGCGCTTTTTGCTTCAACATCGGCCTGTTCATTCCCATTGAGCCCGCAGTGGGCAGGGATCCATTGAAACATTATCCTGTGGCTTTGCAGCTGGGCAGATGTTAGGAGCTCCATAATGCTTAGTGCCAGGGACTGATAGGCAGTGTGGCGTAAGAAGTTTTCCAGAATTTGTAATGCAGTCTTTGAGCCCGTGAATATACACCATTTTTGAGGTGATTCCTCACATATTGGATGCAAAAACAGCGCGACAGACGAACACCACAGCAAAGGAACACAAGACGAGCGCTGTCTTGTTCCACCAACTCGCCCGTTTGGCTATAGTGTTGATCCCCATATATGTAGCGAATAGATTCCCGAATGGCTACAAGCTCAGCAGCGGTTGATGTAGAGGTATGTCCCAAAAGTAAATGCAGAGTCGTTTTCTGAGCTGGTATGACCACAGCTGCAGCGGATGCCTGTGCTGACACAGATCCATCGGTGTATACGTGAATATAGTTATGATATTCTGACCAGATGTGCGCCAGAGTAAGTTGAGTTCACTAAGTGGCACCATTGATTTCTTTAGTATTCCGGGAACACGAAGGTGCACCAAAGGTCCATCTCCATTATCCATCGTCCATGGTGGTTGGACGGGACGATATGGGAGGGCATATCCTGTCGGTACTTGCGACTGATGGCAGCGGAGTGCACTTGTAAAACTGCAGTCCGGCCTCTCACCCAGAATCTTGCTGAGTGGGTGAAAATGGTGTCTTGTAAGTGCTCGTAAATATACACGAAGTGGTTCGTGTGACAAGTATATGGTTATTGGGCGAGCATGTGCCTCTTCAATTGTGCCTTTGTTAGAGGTGCATCTGGGCAGTCCAAGGCATATTTTTAGTGCCTGCTATTGCACGCTTTCTAAAGTCCGCAAGCATGAAATGCTCATACTAGAGAGTACTGGGATGTACCTGGGAGAGTACAAGATGTAGCCAACAAACAGAGTCTCGTAAAACCGTATTAAGGAGCGCTCAGTTGGACCCCATTTGATCTATGTAACGAAGTACATGGCAAAATTCAGCCTCTTCTTCACCATAGTAATATGTTTCGACCAAGATAGTCGGTGGTCAATAATTATTCCCAAGAATCTGTGCCTGGAGACGTATGGTATTACGACTCCATGAAGGGTAATCGGGTAGCGGCTGACACATTTTCCCGTAAACGCGATCACTGCACACTTTTCTGCCGCTAAAAATAAACCTTGACGCCGTAAGTACATCGATGTCGAAGACACAGCTCATTGTCATCTCGCACGTAGTTGTGGGCGTGTCGAACCAGAGGCCCAGATGCAGATGTCGTCAGCATATGCACTTATGTGGATGTTAGCTGGCAGTTCACTCACCAGGCCAATTAGCGCAACGTTAAATAAAGTTGGGCTGAGGACTCCTCCCTGTGGAACTCCACCACCGACCTGAAACAGCAAAAGAGACGTGCGTCTCCTTATATCTCTCGCGAAAGAATAGCAAAACACCGTTGCAATGCTATTACGGCTTCCCCTCCGCTTCACGCCTGTCCGTAGTATTCGGTGCCAGAAAACGATGATAATTTAACAGTGACGTGTGTACATTTCAGCCGTGTGCATGCTCTGGTACGCGTTATTGCGACCTTTCGCTAAGCAGGTCTCGTTGATACGCGACCGCGCACCCGTACCTTACCGTACATGACGCACCGGGCCACAGCTATCAGATCTTATCGAGGAGTTACGTGTGTGCCTCTGCTCGATCTCTGCGACAAAGGTCCGTCAGTAGGCCGGCCATTCGTCCTCAAAGGTACGACCTCCATCACGATCACCTACCCGCCTATATTGCCGGCTCGTGTCGCAATGAGCAGAATCCGAATTGCTGCCCGGATGGCAGCGAGGACAGATTGCGAACGCGTCAGCCTCTCTCCTCTGTTGTTGCGCCTGGCTTCGCTTGCACGTGCACTGCCCGCTAGCGCGGGGGCTGAGCGCGCATGTCTGCCACTTTCTCCCTGCCGCACCCCCTGCGTGGTGGCCGTCAGCGATGAAGAACGCGCGGCTTCTTCGCCTCGTCGATGACCTGCGCCGATGTCAGGACGCCTACTCCTTGGGGCAGTGATGCAACCCCGGCTCTTTGATCGGTGTGGCCTTCCACGTTTTTAATATGTTTTGCTTGTTCTTTCCTGCATAACAGCGACGTTGGCCTTAGTTTGTTTGTACGATTTGTGTGCACGAACGCATGCAAACAAAATGGTCTCTCTGTCTGGATTATATTCGCACCTCACTCCGTTACCGGCACACAACACATAAGTGTAAGAACGCGAGAGCACAATGACCACAAGTTTCTACGAATGTTACCCGTTGGGGAATTCAGCGATGGTCGTAACGTAAATAGCAAGCCTGTGCAAGTTTCTGGCCTCACATATGCCTCCGATTATACTCGGCTATACTGAGGAGGTTGCTAGTCACGGCGCTGCGATTAGCGGACGTTGACTTAACGCGACGCAGTGGTTATAGTCACGACAAAATAGCTCTGAAGTGAAAATTCCTCTTGCCGCCTGGTAAGCCGTGTGGACACTAGATCACTGAACAATTGATCTACGAGGTGACTCAGAGGACCAGCCGACAAAATCCAAAATCCATTCATCAATCCAGACATGAGCACGGGCATTTTTACCGACACCTTCGCTATTAGAATAGCGCAATAAAAAAAAAAAAAGAAAACGTCCGGAAAGGGTTAATGAAAGGGAGCTATTTTATGGCACTAATGGTAGGCTGCTTTCTTACAGAAATGAGGCACATGGACTGGAATGATTTTAGTCTCCCCTTTCGCTCAGCAGTTGGAGAGGTGTGCCTGTGGTAGAGCATTAACGTCTTCTTACACCTGCCACTGTTGTAGATGAGTGGCATACCTTCCGGTTACTCGTCGGTCGCTGTATTGACGGAACAAAGATTGCGCAACATAGGCACGCTTATTTATGGCTACGTTCAAGTGGCGATGGAGCGCGAAAACACTACACAAAGTTGACGAGGGTAGATGAGGCGCCCGTCTTATCTCACCGTATCTCTGCTCTGCATGTGTACTCGTGGTGTGTTTACGACAGAGCGGCGCGGCAGTCCACTCCTCGGGGGGCAGGACGATTCGACCTCAACATTGGCTGCAGCAACTGGCGTCGCATTCACAGCTGCGTTATACCGCAACAGGACAGAAAGAACATACGCTGAGTGTGTGCACGCTGAAAATTCTCGTGGAATGAGGCGCGGAATGCAAAAAAAAAAAAAAAAAAAAAAAAATGCCTGTGCGTGCACGAGACGGTGTTTACGAGGCCGTTTTCCGGAAAATCGGCAGTGTGTCATTAGGCTAACGATCGTCATGCGAGGTGAGGCTATTCGCGGCGCCCTCTGTCACCGTGATCACCGGATGTAGGAAAAAGCGAATTTCGAAACGTACCCGCAGGAGTCCATAACTGGGAACCACGCGACGCTCGCTGTTGTGTGTGTGCGTGCGTGTGTGTGTGTGTGTGCGCGTGCGTGTGTGCGTGCGTGCGTGCGTGTGTGCGTGCGTGCGTGCGCGCGCGCTTGTGTGTGTGTGCGTGCGTGCGTGTGTGTGTGAGTGCGTGCGTGCGCGCGCGTGTGTGTGTGTGTGTGTGTGTGTGTGTGTGTGTGTGTGTGTGTGTGTGTGTGTGTGTGTGTGTGTGTGTGTGTGTGTGTGTGTGTGTGTGTGTGTTGTAAGCATGCATGCTCCGAAGCCCGCTGAGAAGGGCAGCTGTAGCTCATGCGGACGCATCTTTTTGCTTTGTACATTCTTTTTCGAAGCAGGACGTCGCCCGCACTTCAGAACCCGGGTTGCGCTTAGCGAACCATTTCCTGCCATGGCAGCTGCTCATCGCACCCCTTCAATGCGAGGGTTATGAGAACGAAGTCTCGCTTTATACTAGTGGCTTTACTGCCCTTTTTGCTTTTGTTGTTACCATCGTGCTGGTACCTTATGTAGCGGACGAAGCCTCAGGCGAACAATATCTTGCGTCATCCGCAAAAGCCCGCAGTGTTGTTTCTCTTGGCAAACTTATCTGCCTAATGACGAACACAAAGGTAGACGAGCATTGAAGCTCCTTTCCTAGCGCCACGGTAACGGCAGTGGACGACTCTTTGGCACGCTGGTTGTATACTCCGCCAACGAGCGAGTCGAGTAATACCGCTGTCATACGGGCGTTTTCAATGACCATTGAGTCGACAGTCTATCGAGTCAGCGGAGCAGCCCAGAACTCTATCGAGATCTCGAAGGCCGTCGAACGTCCGCAAGGTTGCTAGCATTGACCCGAGGAACGTCACGCACACACGTGCACAGTGCGTTTACGATACAAAAAAAATGAACAAGCGTTATTATTTTATATCTTTAATTTGCGTGGTGAAATGTTAATGTTCTTAATAATTTTAACATAGTGTCGCTCTTTTTTTAAGGCGCATTATTTATGTGCTATCACTGTAACCTGTGCCGCCGAGAAAAGCAACATAATGAAAAGCACAGCCGTATGAACGTCAACGCGTAAAAAAAAAAAAAAAAGTTGTCCTTGAACAACGACTAAACACCTGCAGTTACTAAAAAAAGGCAACAGTTATATTTTATTTTGCATTCATAGAAAGACTAGTTATTTAAGCAAAACCGAAAGCAATGGTAGTGGCGCCTCAAAAGTTTGGCGCCAAACACCAGTACTATTTCAACAGCCTTCGAGTTTTGCCGTGTAGCAGCGCCACAACTCCTTCGAGTTCGATCGGGATCGAAAATCTCGAAGGCTATCGACTCAATCGCCTTTGAAAATGACGGTGTGATGGGGGTATAAGTCTAAAATTGTATAGAAGGTATCTATGTTAGTCTCTCACGCTGTGAAAGACAGCGCGAGCGAAACATGTGGTAGGTATGTGCATACACACATGGAAGGGCGCATGAACGACAGCATTCATATGTCGTTGTCCAAAAGGTAAGCTCACCCTACCTGCTAGGGGTGCTGAGAAAATGTAGTTAACACGAATCGAGGCACAAACACAGACGATATTTTGAAACCGCTGTATATAGAGCGAACTTAAACGAGGCTTTTATGTCAAGTGCAGTTTTGGATTGTTGTGTTCTTTTTTTTTTTTTTTTGTTTAGATCAACTCTTGTCTAGGAGCCCGTGAATCTCCCAAATAACATTTCCACACTGCGCACAACGCAAACTTTGGGTCATTCTGCATGTGCTCATTCTACTGCGACAGCAACATACAGCGCGTTCTCCTGCAATAACGCGCTATTGTGGGCGTTGTGATCGGAGGATTGTGTGGGCGGATAGTGGCGAGTATAGTGAATTATAATATAAATATATTCCAGTTGACTATTGTGGCGAGAGGAAAACCGCTCAAATAATGCTCCTAGCGGGAGGGAGAGTAACTAGATCGCCCGTCGGAGTTAACGGCCGTGTCCGAGAGATAAAAGAGAAGGGAAAGTGTGGGTTTCAGTGGGTGAGCGGGAGCACTGAAGAGCATCCCCAAAAGGGCTCTCACTAGAGCGGACGCCTTCCGGTGGGAGAACAAGAATTGGGGCACTTTCATTCAGTGGTTGAATAGGCGTCGCTTCACTGAGCCTGGGCTGCTCCGTCGTGCAAAGCGGGTGTGAAGGAAGTCGCATGATGATAAAGCGTCATATCCTTGCTCTTTTGAGGCGAAATCCTTCAATGACTCACACTGTCGTCGACAAAAGCTGTCTGACCTAGCGGCGCACCTGATTGGTCGACAGAAAAGTGACGTCATCAGCTGCCAAATTCGAAGCGACCAACCAGAAGTCTCATCTTGTCTGGCGTTCCTGCCATCTGCAATCCCACACTTAACGCGCGCCAAGGAACGCCACGCGACAGGAGCGATGGTGTACCGTCCAAACGCACACTTGTCGAAGAAAGTGCGACAGATGCTGCGCCTTTCCTTTTCTGTAAACCAATTATAATTTTATGTAGTTCTGCAACGAACGCCGATAAAAGGCAAACAATGAGAGGCAAATGATAGGAAAGGAAGGGTAGGCTTTCGCCATTCTTCTCTTAAGAGACATCTAAGAGATCCTCTAATTTTTACTGTTTCTATTTTTGGCAATGTAGTTCTGCAACGAACGCCAATAAAAGGCAAACAATGAGAGGTAAATGATAGAAAAGGAAGGGTAGGCTTTCGCCATTCTTCTCTTAAGAGACATCTAAGAGATCCTCTAATTTTTACTGTTTATATTTTTGCCAGCGACGCCAAAATAGCCGGCTGCAAAGTTTCGGTGCATGGCAATAGCTTGGTTAGCTCCGAGCAATCGTGTTTAGTTTACGCTAATCCCACGTTACTCCTGAGGACGAGGCCTGCTCAATTTATCACCGCAGCCGGAGGCTCGGTGAAACGTCTCGTTGAAGGTCATGTCGGCTACGTTGTCATGCTATGCCTAGCCGGCACGCGGATAATGACGGAAAAATAGGCGTGATCACGTGCCATATATATCTCAGAGCATGCAGTCCCTAGTGGAAGGAGCTGCGGCCTGGATGTGAGGGAGGTTGTGTAGAAGCTCACGAGATGGCGCGCGCGCTCACTTCCCGAGCACCGGCTGAGGCGGTCTGCGGCAGGAGCCGCAGGACGCAGCAGTAGCGAGTGCGGCGGCACGGAGTTTCAGAATGCTGTGTTCATTTTTCTGCATGCCAAATATATCAATGTTCGTTTGTTTGTGGGTTTAACGTTCCAAAGCGAATCAGGCTATGAGGGAGGCCCAACGTTTTTAGATAGGGTTGGGACGCCGTAGTGGAGGGCTCCGGGTAATTTCGACCACCTGGGGTTCATTAACGTGCACTGTCATCGCACAGTACACGGGCCTCAACATTTCGCCTCCATCGAAATGTAGCCGCCGCCGCCGGGATCGAAACCGCGTCTTTCGGGTCAGCAGCCGAGTAACACAACTACTGAGCCACAGCGGCGGGGCAAATATACCAATGCGGTTTTATGTGAATAACGGTAAGATCTCTATAGCATAGGGATGGCAGGGCGAGGCGCTTATCTGCAATGGTTCTTTTTGCGATCACGCAGTTTATACAGCGGCGGCAGATCAGATTGCACTTTTATCATCAGTATTTCAATTTTTTTTCTTTTACCCAGTTCCACCAGTCACAAGTCATGTTCGAAACAGAGAAAAGATCCCTGTGCTGAATGCACGCATACTGCTGCGTTCTTCTATCAATATGATTGAACCACGCCATGAACATGCGCATTTGAAAACCCATGAGTCTCCATGCAGACAGTTGATTTCAGTCTCAGTATCAATGGGTAGGAGGAGGCGTTTTCAAGAAAATTACAAGAGAAGCGTGCCATGGCAAAAATACAAGAGAAGTGTTCCATGGCAAAGTACACAATTCCACTGGCACATACTTATGTACAGCGGCTCAACTTCAGATACCTTGAAGTCTCCCGGCTCTTATGTTTAGAACGGTTTAGGGACTTCACAAAAAAGTGCAGCCGTGTGGTAACATAAAAAGCTACAACCTTCATTGTCAATGATTCTGCATAGCTGGCGCATCCTATCCTGTCTTGGTGGTTTCTCTTAACAAGAGCAATTACAAACCATTACACTGTCATGATGCAGCTCTTGTGTACTGAAAGTGGCTGTGAAAAGGTTTTCTAACCTTCGAATAAACCTGAAAAGCGATCCGGTTGGATACAGTAGGGCACCGCTGTCTCGCAACCTGGTGTACTGAGCTGCAGCAAGACAATCAACGTCCTCCTTTGTGAGAAGCAATTTGTGGCATTCATCACACTCCAGTTTCAACAGAAACTTCCTGGCAACATAACCACAAATGTAAAAAATCAGCCGATCGTCACTTTTTGCTGTCACACATGAGGCGTGGTCAGGTACAGGGCCCTGCATTCGATGTCCTGTCATGGGAACATCATGATCATTAAGAAGACTTTGAATTATGTCAGTTTTGTTGGGCTTCGGGCCTTCCATCAAGTCTGGCTCAAGTAGGGCTGTAAGAACACTAGGTTCAGCATTCCCATTAGCAACAGATCTGGCAGGTCCATAAAAACGTAGGCAAGACACAGTAATGAGAAACTGTTGGGGTGTTGGATGGGTATTGCAACCGCTTGACTGCCGTGCTATAGCGAAGAGATTTTCGACTGGGTCCTGACTCAATTTTGAAGTCATTAAGTACTTGTAGCTGACATTTTTCGTCAGGTAGGTCAGCAAAGACAGAGCGCTTGCTACCGTGACTCTCAGGCCAACAGCAGTAGATACAGATAGGAAGCCGCCTCGACCACCTGCATGCAGCTCCCATTCGGTCAGGTACGCCAAAAACGAAAGCAGCTTTTCCTCAGAAGCCGAGTCTGGCCGCAAGGCTTGGCTTGGGAATCTGGATGTAATTATTTGAATGACGTCTCGGATCATCCTGCCAAAAAAAAAAAAAAAAGAAAAAAAAAACGCACCAAGAATTTATTTTCTAAAGTACAGTTCTTGGTTAAATAAATAGCAATGTAATTTTTCTGCGGTGCGAGAGAATTGGAGAGAATTGCATTTTAGAAAAAGTATTGTGCGTAAACTTACCCAAAGAAGATAAGCACTGGTTGAATCCTTCCACAGTTGCTTTCCACCTCTGTCTGATACAGCCGAAGACCGTTCAGCACCTTGTCGCTGAACAGTTGGAACGCGTAAGACACTCACATTTTTTCGAAGTAGTTGGGATTGGTGTGACGACTTGTAATTGCCGCCATGGCTTGAAGAGTGACATTTGAGCCATCAAGTTCCAGTGCCTTACGCAGCGGTCGAAGGGATACCTGCGACATACACACGCACAAATGACAAGCCAGTTCTACAACATACATCCCTAGACATATAAACAAAGCCTGCTTGCAGAGTGAAAGGTAACGAAAACAAATTAAGCTATGTTATTACCTCGCCTGCTGGTGTGTTGAAGCTGCTCTTCAGGAGCCCGTTCCTGAGGCACTTAATGAGGTGCGGAAAGTCAGACACAAAGTGAAGTGAGCGGCTTGCATCAACTGGGTGCTGCACCTTGTACTTTGTAAGTGAGGGAGTTGCTCCAATTCCCATCATTGGCCACATCTTCCTGTTCCATGTTGCACCGTCACTAGTGATAAAGTCAACAAACAGCCCTGCATTTTCTGCAAGGATAACTGCTTCCATCATAATCTTCGTTAGCAAGTTTCCTTTTACATTTCCATGAGTGGCAAATACGGCAAGGATCTGCCGTATTTGCCACAAATCACCATACCATGGTCACATACCGTGTGTTTGTCAGTCTCAGGTGTGAAGGAGCCCAGATTAACGAATTATTCAATGAATGCAGCGGAAGTAACTGCAAGGTTTTCGGAAAGTTTCATCTCATCGACAAGCAATCCGCCGTGTCTTTTGAAACGATCCATCGTGCTTGTTTTTTCGGACTTTAAATATTTTGGCATTAAAGCCAAATCCGGTCCTGTAGGACTTCAGGTAACTGCTCAGCGTTGACTTAGCTGGGAGTGCAAGAATGTTCTGCTTGCGCATGTGCTCGTACAGTTTAGGTCCTTTCATTTTCACTATTATGCACTCGAGGATCCAGCTCTTTGTGTAGTTCATTCCTTGAATGCCTTTACGTTTAGCTGCTGCAAACATATGAATAGCAGCTTCTTTTTGTTTTTGTGACAGCATTTCAAGTTTGCTCTTGAAGGATTATTCGGTGATTTTTGAATTTTCATTTTTCATCTTGGAAACTACCTGTTGAAGTGTGCTGACACGTGACGCGAGGCGCTTTGCCCTTTGCCGAGCCAGCTTCAGGTGCATAGGAATGTTCCTCTTCAGAGGCTTTGTCGTGAGCCGACACTTTCTTGTCTGTAGTCTCTTCCTTAGATAGCGGCATGCTACACAGATGACACCTAAAACACAGAAAAAGAGACAGGGTTGGTCATTCTCATTTTCAGAGCAACCTTTATGCAATACCTGTTACAATATGTAAAAAATAAGAGGACACAGCAGGAAAGAGCACGAGTGAAATTTTTATATTTTGCTTGTAGCACTCCAATATTATTATCACAACCCAAGCACCTATTTCACTTGTGTTTTTCTGTCCTGAGCTATTGGTGCCTTTATTAAGTTGCAATAACATGTTACACAGGGTGAATCTAAATGGATAGTTCCCTAGCTGTTGGTGCTGTAAACAGTGAGAATATCATTTTTCATTGAAACGTTTAGTTTCTACTTGGATAGGCAGGATGGGCTTGTGATATGGCATTCACGGGGTTTGCCGACACTTGTTAAGTGCCTTGCAGATGCCTCAAGTTTGGAGCTTCATGATATCACGTGCAAGCCAGTCTAAGTGCAAAGCTGATATTGCCTTTTTTTTTTTTTAATGTCTCAAAGGATGCTTTATCAAACACCAAAAAATAAATCTAATAGCCCACTGTCACAGAAAAGGCCGAGTGATTAGTAACGAACTAATGCTTACCTTCTTTGCTCACTACTCCTGAGCAAGATCTGCTGAAAACAATGCCTTGTGCAAGGTCAACGGAGTGTTTGAGGTGGCATGTGATATCCTTGCTGTAGTTGTTGTCAAACTCTGCTTGGTCCATGGCACCCTTGCAGAGAACAGCAGATTCTGCGTCTTGCAAAATTTCTTCCGCGTCTTTTACCGACCTCAATATAACTTCCTTGTTCTCTTTTCCTCGAAAGTATAGGCGGGCGGTAACTGTGTTTGCGCGGTCAGCTTTAAATGTCAGCACTCTTTCGTGGACAAGAGCAAACGGATTTTTGCTGACTTTTGTCGTGGCAAACAGAACTCCATCAAAGTCGGCCACATCAAATCTTGTCCAGCTTTTCGGGACGCTCACACTGTCTGCAATCGTTTGGAGATCTTGCACTGTCACATCCAGGCTGCCGTTGCCATCCGCACTCATATCTGGTGATGACGAATCTTGAGCATCGCGAGGAGACAGCCGCGCCTTCTTCGTGCGTGCAGCTGGGCACACTGCAACGCGTTTTCTCTCTGGTCTTTTTTGACGCATTTCCTTTGAGAGGTAGGACGGCAAATCGGGCAGGAGCATGGGCACCGCGTCTTCGGTGAGCGCCGGTTTACCTCGAGGAATCCTTACTTCCTGACCATTGATGAAATGAACATATTCACGCAAAATGAAATGCGCTTCAAAGTGCCTCTCACACACAGTTGAAGTCTCAGAGAGTGGTTTATCTTTGCGGTGAAGATTCCTCTCCCATTGCTTTCGCCGATCATTGTCCTTAGGAACTCCAAAAAGCGACAACGTGCGCCCATTTGCTTGCCGAAAACCAGGATGCCCGCTCTTGCATCCGGGCGCATAGCAATGCGTATCGCTTTTTTTCTTCTTTTCCATAATCCAAAAAGCAACAGGAGAGCAGCATCCAACAGAGAAACGGTCACACTAGGCACTTTTGGTACCTTCACTAGCAGAAACACGGAGAGCACGCTGGCTCGCAGCACCAAGAAAAACGTGGTCGCAACTACGCGAGCGCGTCTCCGTGTGGCCGACGCGATCTCCTCGGGAAGAGCACACCAGCGCCCCTAGCGAGAGGCTTCGCTCTTAGCTTCACGCTGCCCGTGCGTCCAGTCCTCCGCTCCTTCCACTACCCAATACTTCTAGTTCACTGTACCCTAGCTTAGTGCACCGCTTCTCATTGCTCCTGTCCACCCCTGGGAATCCGCCATTAGGGGGACACTGGGCATCGATGACAAGTTTACAACTATGTGTAGCTATTGTTTTCAGCTAAATATTATTGCCTAATTCTCTTTTCGTAAGTTGACTCTTTCGACCCCGCCAGCGAAACGCACATTCATGACTGCAAAAATTGAGCTTAGGAGTTTTCCGGAAATTAAATACCTACTCCTCACGTCCACACCGAAGATGACATTTGTTCCCTCTCTTTTAAAGCGAATGACGATGCAGTCAATAGTGACTGGGACCTGCAGACCCAAAAATGTATATCGATGCATGCATTTTAATTGCAGTGAAATGTTTCAGTATATATGGCTACAGTGGTACTCTCTCTCTAAACTTTTCTAGCTTATAAAGGGCGCGATATCAGTGAGAGCGGCCTCTCTGTGATTGGAACGCGGTGTCCTATCGCGAGCGGCCAATTTCGATTTGTCCTCGCTGTGTCTTCAAAAGGCAAATAATAAAACCTAAATATTTAAAGATTAAACTTAAAATCTATACTGCTGACATAAACATGCTACACCACATTTCATGATCGCTCGCCGTCTTCTCCCCCTCTTAGTACAGCCTTTTAGAACATTGGCGTAGAGTTCCTCGATTTCTGTGAAATTCGAGGTGCTGCCAAGGGCTGACATTCTCATACTGAGGTGATGTGCAGTGTTCTGCAGAATATCTGATACCACATTTCGCGGAAGAAAAAAGAGATATGGTCCATTGTTAGGATGCGAGACAAGCACGGCGCGCTTAGCTCTCTTGCGGAGCCTTTTTCTCAGCTGTGCTAATGGTCTTATCAGGAGTGTATATGGTCGGCTTAGCTTGCACGTCTTCGTCGCTACGCCTGCTCGCTTCTGCTCCTTTTGACAGGGAAGAGTGTCCGTAAATGGAGAGATTTAGCTTGCCGAAGACGTACTGACGTAGAAGTATATCGGTTTACCGTACCCCTCCCACGCAGGCGTAGTGGCCGCAATTGCACTCACCCCTGTAAATGCGCGTGCGCGGGAGCTGGGTACGGTAAGCCGGTATACATCTACGTCAGTACGTCTCCGGCAAGCTAAATCTCTGTAATGTTGTCGTGCACTCTTCCCGTGCGCGAAGCAGAGTAAGGTGCCCTCGTTGACTTCCTGTACCTCGCTTGAAGGTTTACAGGGATATATCCACATTGAAAGGACATTAACAAAGTTATCGAATTATGACATGTGGAAAAAATGAATGGAAAGGACGCTATCGGACAATTTCATGCCGGCCAGTGCTGTGCCGCGGTAAACAAGGCCGCAGCCTGCAGGCGTCACCAACGATAAATGGCCCCGATAGCTGCATAAATTGCGAACAAAAGGCTCTCGAAACACGTACACTCGAGGGACGCCTACGGCCAATACGCACTGTGAAGGCTGCACATTGGCTTTTTGGAAATGGCGTGCCCCCGACGGTAATAGAGCCTGCAATCACTCGTGGCCTTCGAAGTCTTGCGCGTAGCGGCTGGCTGCTTCCCTGTTTGCTGCGATGGGAGTGAGTGAGTGAGTGAGTTGAGTGAGTTGGTGAGTGGTTGAGTGAGTGAGTGAATGAGTGAGTGAGTGAGTGAGTTGAGTGAGTTGGTGAGTGGTTGAGTGAGTGAGTGAGTGAGTGGTTGAGTGAGTGAGTGAGTGAGTGAGTGAGTGAATGAGTGAGTGAGTGAGTGAGTGAGTGAGTGAGTGAGTGAGTGAGTGAGTGAGTGAGTGAGTGAGTGATAAAATCAACTACAGGCGTGCTGTGAAGTCTGGAGACATTGGACAGGAGGATTTGAAGTCTGCGCGTATCATTCGCTTGAGAATGTATTGCTGTTCCTTGCTTGCGGCGAACTTCGTGGTGTTTTGCGAAGAGCGGTTGCGTTTTTGATAGTGAGCACTTAATCCGGACATGCTCTAAGTGCACCAGAGACTATCAGACCGAAGTTTTGGCTCCGGGGTAGCTGGAGATTCTCAGGAAATCGAGGTCTAACTGACAAACGTGTTGGCGTGGGAGCATACTGGCACCGTGTTTGCACATTACTATACAGGTAAGGACCTCGCGATTCTCCTTTTGTTCGGCGTAAACATAAAGACGCCATGCTCATCGTAAGAGCCTCCGGTCGTCACACTGGTTGCCGCTGTTTGGTAGCAATCATTATTTGAATCTTTTTTTTTTTTTTCCCGAATCCGCGGTATGTTTTCGTCCCCGAAGAAACTATCAAATATTTTTGTGGAGAGCAGGGGCATCGAGCTCAAATCTGGTTTCGATGAGATTTGGGGTTTCGCATGGTAGTGCGTTTTAATTAACTGAGAATTTTATTGAACGAAATCGGCAATCGTTTCGTCACTGGTCGTGCCGCTTGCCTTTGTCGGGGTCCATTTCATCAGGCAGGTGCCTTTAGTTTGCACGAGTTACGACACTGACGACGACTGCATTCAAAGTATCTATCGCGGATGTATGTCCATACTTACCTCGAGAATGCGAGCGAGAGCGTGCTGAGTCGTCTATGTTTTCATTCATTCCCCGACTATCGGATACCTTAAACTCGTTCTCCATAAGATCCTCGGGAATTTACGCTGCAGAAGGTAGTCTGCGAGACGGTTGTCAATAAATGCGGTGTACCTGCGAGCTGCTCATCCCTTCTGGCCTGCCTTTATCTTTCGACGACGCAATCCCAACTCAGTTACACGACCAAACTAAAAAGAGGCACTAGAAAACGTGCGAGAAATGCAGAAAGGAAAGTGGACCATGTAACACTATGTTTTCCGTTCTCCTGTGTTGTTCGTGAGCCACAATTTCGCCTTTCTCCTTTGAGCTTGCACCAGCGAGCGCGGCTGCATGGGAGAGGGATGAGGCGACGGCCCCTTCCCGCAATGCGCGCAGTCCAAGATTGATCCCTGTCCCGATAAGAAGCGGTCCTAATGCGGCGAAGAATTCAGGCGATCGCCGTAGACTGCTCTCTTACATGCATTTGATGATGATTTTCTTAGCACCAAGAGCCTAAATCTTGCTATCATCAAGCTGTCACAGCTTGGGGTTAATTGTTTATGCATGTCAATGTTGCTACGTCAAACGCGACGCGAGTACGAGCACGAGCTGCGTAGGTGCTCCGTGCCTTTGGAAGGTTAGGAGGAGATATCTGATACTCAGGAGAGAAATTGTACAACAAAAACTGACGAGATATGTCGGCGTCTTCATTGCGTCCCGCGGAGTTCGGCAATGCATCATTTTTCCGTCACCGATCGTTAGAGCACGATTGCAGTTCGTGAAACGATGTGGCACTCTGCTGGCAAGCACTACGGAAGGCTGCGGAATTGCTTTCCTGGGCATTTCTGTTTTATTTTTCGCTATGCTATGAGTGCTGTGCTAATTGGGTTTCACCAGGTTAGCGAGAAGCCTCTGCTACATGGACCTCCGTAGCTCGTTTCTTGCCTTCACCATCAGCTGCCGCGTCAATTCCGAAATTCGCGTATTGATTGCAACTTGTGCAATAGGCTATCAGCAATCAATGAAACGCGAATTAGAGAACTGACGTGCCAACACCAAAGAACTTAGCATGTCAGTTTCCTTGTATTAGCTCCTGCAACGGAAACATGCCAGCAGGAAACAACTAAAGATTTAGCTCATGGAAAGGAAACAGTTGGACAAGCCAGCTTTACAACACTTGCTTTAGGAGTGAAATTAGCCCGTCCTATGCCACTCAGTTTCGCTAGGCTGACTTTTTCAGTTTATGTTTCGTGTTTCAATTGTCTTGTTCGCGTTCAATTTTTACTTATGGTGCAGTGAGTGTCATACATGTTCAGAGCGCTCGATCGAACGGGGCAGTCTTTCGCCATAGGTGATACACTTCGCCATTGCAGCTAAACTAAAAGAGTCATCGCTTACGCTAAAGTACAGCCACACGGCCCAAAAGGCCATGGGGTAGGAGAAATTTTCCCGTGTGTCCAGCAGCCCTATAAGACTGTCCAATGAGCTCACGGGTGTTGAACGACGACTTTCGCGTGCCCGGCGCACATCGTCATCTCAGCCTGATCATGGAGCTACTTTCGCTGACCGTTGCACAACTTGGTCCTCATGGAGTGATTATGTCATTGAAGTTCCAGGCCAATGCACGCCGACTACGTGGTTCCAGCTGTGCTCCCGAAATTTAAATTCTGACGGCACTGCACATGCACCGACAGGATGACTTGTCTGATGGGGACAACTTGCTCGCAATCCGTCGGTTACAAATCGCAGCGAGAGGCCACAGAGAAAGGAAAGATAAGAGGAGCTCGCGCAGAGCCTATCTCACGGAGTTCCGGTTCTTCGACGCGTGTCAGGCAGGCTGCACTGAGCAAACAAAATATTTAGAGGGCCCAAGCTAAAGAAAGGCTTGCATATTTGACTGTTATTTCTTTTATTGTACACGTCGCCTATCTCGTCTCACTGTCGCCAGCTGTCTCTGCACTACTCAGAGCCTTTGCAAAATATTTCTTAAGCGGCGCAGTAAGTGAGGTGCGCGGTGAATCTGGGCCAAAATAGTAGAGAAAAATGAAAACACTTCTCTTTCCGCTCGACATGTTTCGACCGGTCATACCCAGAAGGTTTGGATAAATTCCGTGAAACAAATTTTGAACTTAATTTTTAACACAATGTGTAACTATATGCGCTATGACAGCCTAAGCATTAGCATGCTTAGGCTGTAGTTGACTTTTTTTTTTCGCTTTTTATCGGGACGCTAATCTTGC
Source organism: Amblyomma maculatum (assembly GCF_055883805.1). Lineage (NCBI taxonomy): Eukaryota > Metazoa > Arthropoda > Arachnida > Ixodida > Ixodidae > Amblyomma > Amblyomma maculatum. Next base: position 85,039,519 of record NC_139350.1, read on the forward strand.
GTGATATCGCGCCAAGCCGGAAAGGTGCGCCATTCTGATAAAGACTGAAAAAGAGAAAAAAAGCCCCAAACTGCTCTAAACTCAGTGCTCTCGAAATGGGTGGTGCCGGGCTGCGGCAATTCATGGAGACATAACCTTGGTTGTCACCACTCTTCCACAATGTTAAGCTTATTGAAGCACGTCTGTTATGCCAATACGCGAGCCACCAAAGGTCCGTCGAATTTTCGGCGCGTGTTTCGAGCTTCTGGCCTTCTCTCTCACTTAAAAACACGAGCATCATGCGCATCGAGATGGAAACTGGTCGACATCCTCAGAATTACGTGTATTTTGAACTGAACATTTGATGGCGTGATTCCGACTCGCTGGCCGATTAGGCCGGTTCGGCCCCTCCGTCGTTACCTCGATTTCGGTCCGGAGGCCGCGCCGTGTCGTGCATCCGACGCTGCGAGCGAGCGCATACGGCCCGTCACTGCATAGTTTCGTTTTCTCACTTTTGCTTTTAGCTCTACCAGTCCACGGCAGCAGCAAATATCAGCAGCATCTTGCGCGCCGTCTGGGGTTCTAATCAGCGCATTGGTAACCTTTGTTCATTTTAGAAGACGTTTTGTCCTTCGTGCTCAAATGCGCATTTCCCCTCTCTTCGTGGGTTGCTTTTTTCTGTCCTCATTGCTGTTAGTGCTCCTTTCAAGCCCATCGCGGCTTTGGCAGGCCTATGATGGTTTAAAACACTCTTCATAAAGTTTATCAATATTATTATTATTATTATTATTCCGTCGGCCCGTACGGTTCTTCCTGCGCGCCAAAAGTGCACACTTCACCACACGAACAAACGGCTCGTTCGTATGGTAAAGTCATCCTTACGTGAGCGTGAACGCCGTCCCCTGTAAGGAGAGTGCGGAAAGCCTTGCTGTATTGCGCCAGTTCTGTTTGATATTCGCAGATGTCGACATGCAGCATAGCGGAATTGCGAAAAACTGTCATTTTTGCGCCGTCGTCACTCAACACCCGACGACCATTGTAGATATCTTGGAGCGTGAAACATTCTTTATTATTTTCTAAGTTACTTTATTCACTGATTCGATCTTCTGATTATTTTTACTTCTTTCCTCAATCCCGTGAGGTCCAAATAGATGTTGACTTGCTCCCTTGGTAAAGATAACTTTTTTTTTTTAAATCACATATCGAGTTGGAGACAGCTGGTCGAATAAACATATTAGCCCCTTCCATTATTATTTTATGCTGTGCTTGTTAGAAGGCTTGCAGGGCGAAAAAAAAAAATACTGCTCTATATATTGTCTGCATTCACAGATATATCCACAAAATAAATGCACCAGAGACTCTGTGGCAATAATGAGCAAGCTCTGTCATTATTGCTACAGATACGGACATGGGCGGTCTGTAGTTCTAAATGATATGCAGCATAATTATAAATACATCATCTGAAAATACTAGAATCACATTAATTAAAGAGTCTTGCAATTACGCTACATCATTAACTAGTTAATAATGTAGCTTTCATTGCATGTTACTCTAATTTTCCCGCCACTAATTGCTAGCCTAAAGGGTGTGGAAAGACTCACGTTCTAGAGGACTTCAAAATCAACGTTCTAGTGCTCTAAAGCGCTCCAGATTGGAAACCTGTTCCAGACTGCCCCTAAATTGGCACGTTTTGGGAAATTTCAGTGTTATAAAAAAAATGTTCGAACTTGAAATATCGTTAACATCCCTGCCAATTCCCTTCTCGCTCTCTTGCCTCGCCACGTAGGTGGAGAGGGAGGGAGGTCGACTGCTATGCTCAAGGATGCGGGATCGAATGTTGATCGCGGCGGCCGCTTTTCGATGGAGGCGAAAAGCAAGGCATTCTGTGCGATGTCGGTGCACGTTAAAGAACCCCAGGTGGTCAAAATTTCCGGAGTCCTCCACTTTGGCGTCTCTCATATCCTGAGTTGCTTTGGGACGTTAAACCCCACTAAACAGAACAAACCACTCTTTCTATTTCTCTGCTTTAATCACTGGTTTTGAGGGCAGAACAGTCTTAAGAAGCCAATTTTTGTTACGCATCGGAAGCTTGTACCGTTCGCATCGACACGTGCGTAGTGCTATCGTACAATACCTACAGGCGTTATAAGTAAATCGTGTTCCAGAATGCTCAAACGCAGATTTCTTACGAAAACAGCCACTAGCTTAAGCATATTAGTTCTGTCACTGGTTTTTGTATTCGCACCGAAGCCTGCTCCCGAAGACGGCTGCCGTTAAAATTTTGCTTACTATGCAAAACAGTATAGAGCCTGCTAAAACATGTATGCTACTATATACTGAATGGGGGCCAAATTAATCTGATAGCATAGAATTATCGACGTTCTTGCTCCAGCTCTACGGATCCCCTGTAATCGGTACCTACATGTCCATCCTTTATGGCGTCTCTGCACAGAGCAGCTGAAAATAAAGATTCCCCCAACATGAACACGCGACGCGTTGCGGCGACCTCCGGGCAGCGGTTTCGCGAGCGCAGTCACGCCGCCAGAACCTTCATCGGGGCGTCTCTGTCTTTGCAGACTTTGCACCGGCGGGGCTACCGGACGATCCCATCGGGCCCGCTTATCTGCAGCGAGCGATGAGGGACCCGCCATCGACGATAAGAGCAGCGGCACTGGTGCGACCTGAGCACGACTCTACTCTCGGCGCGGCTCGCGGGGCGTCATGGCGCGGTGCCTCTGCCTGCTGGCCCTGTGCGCCCTCGCGGCGGGGGCGCGTGCCATGGACCTCAAGTTCATGGGCATCGATCTGGAGCGCGCGTCGTCGCTGCTGCTACCCACGCTGCAGGTGATCTGCAACGCCAACAAGGAGCAGAAACAGAACGTGGACTGCGCCGGATGCATGGACGCCATCGTGCAGTACATCAAGGCAGTCGGAAACGGGGAGGAGTGGGCCATACTCAGTAAGTGCGTCCACCGAGTTTCTGTGCCGTCGGAGAGGAGGATGCGTGAGCTTCGGTGCCGACTACATGTCCGAGTCGAAGCCGAAGCTCACGTGCCGCCGCATTTGCCATGGCTGCATGCTTTCCGTTGGAGGCGAGACCTCCCTAGAAATTAGGGTTATGTTGAAGAGGCGTCTGGGGCAGGCTCTTGACGGCCGAAGCGTCTGTCACCCATATGGAAACTTTCACCTGAAAGAGTGGCAGGGGAGTCCGCATGCAGCGCCTCATTTTGTCGTTGGCCGTGGCAGCTGCAATGCTGGCACACGACCAAACACTGCAGTACCTCGGTGCCCGAACTTGAGTGTTTTCCGAGCGACAAGCATTTGTTTGTCGGCCTTGCTGTAGCCAAGGTGCTCGACACTAGATAAAGGCAAATGGTCGGGTTACTCCCTTCGTGGCTAATACGGATCGTGCAATCAATTCGACCCTTGGCAACTTACGTGTCTGGTACACCGATCAAATTAAACTCCCGAATAGTCTGTGAGGTTGACCTGAAATTCTCACGCTTGATTTCGAGCTTTTCAATAAGGTCATTATAAATGACGCGGGAAATGCTACACGGCTGCCGAAGGTATTTGCTTGCATTACCCTTTCTAGTCGCTGCTCATGGCTCTACGGTTATTGCAGCTCTGCAGTGAATGAAATCACGAGCACTAGAGTCCTCTTGTAGTGCTAGAATGATAGTGAAGCATTTCATTGGACTTTGTAAGCCTCATGTAAGGGACTTATTAGGCTTCACTCGAAGGAACGCCTAGATTCGGAGTAAGGCTATGAAATCACTTCAAGCGCACACGATCACAATGGACACCGATTAGTGGTCGTATGCTATTCATCATTAGAGGGAGCATGCAGTTCAGTGCTCTTAAAAGATTACCTTATCCGCGCCCTGCCCTGTCCCGTTATTATCGGAGAACACCCTCAAAGACCTATTGTTCAGCGGCAAGAGGAAAAATTAAGGGATTTATTATTTCGCGGTTTCCAAGAATTAGCGAAATACATTTAATTTTCCGCTAGTATCCTAAAGCTACATATAATTAGTCTAACAAAGCCTGTATGTCCCAGATTCGCTTGATCAGACGCAATGCGAGCTTTTAAAACATTAGGACTTGCCTTTAATCGAAAACATGTCCTTAGAGCATTGCAGTGATCATCTCACAGCAAATGTATTACAGCAAATTTATTGCGTTAGACAGGTTAGACAGTGATTACATCACCTCGGAAGTTCTGCTTCTGTCAGACAGGTACAAACTTTTGTGATAACAAAACATTTTTCACACATCTATTCTTCTTTGTATTTTTCAAAAATAACACTTTCTGTTCCCCACGAGTAGTTAATAGATTTTCCCGCCTAAAAACTGCGTGAACTATAAATGCATCCAAATTTCTCCACATTATATGGTGAGCTGGGAGCTTTACGGTCCGCATATTGACCGCGATAGCATTGCGAAGAGGATTGGGCAGCCGCGCAGTCTGCTCGTGAAGTGATACCGCACGAGCCGATTGGAACAAGCGGCTTGCACGAAGAGTGTGTCGGCATTCCGCACTCGTGAGCATTTACTATCACGCGACTTTCAATGGGTGTACTTCCTGTTGTCCTTCCGCCTCGTCACCAGAAAAAAAAAAAAAAATCAATATTACATGGCACGAACACTGTCGCGCCTCATTCTTGCTGTCGGTTTCGCAACTTGCAAAAGGTACGATCTGGAGTGTCAAGCAGCGAGGGTCCGTGCTCAGCGCTGCCCAACACGGTAGATAAGGCGAGCGAGTGATTTACGGGCCTCGACGCTCTTCAATCGTATCAGCTCCCCAGGTTCACATGCGCGCAAGGGAGGCAGACCGACGGAGAGCGCCTGTATCGGAGGTCTGATGTGGACGACGCCTCCCCTCAGTACCGGTTATAAACGGCAGCGACATTTCAACCTATTTTTATATATATATAAAAAAATATCTTTATATTTTTAGCTTTTATTTCTGCTTGTTAGTTAGTTTTAGCGGTAACAGGTTGTGAGTAACTTGCCTCCAAAGCCGAAAAAAAAATGTAGAAAACCGCGTTTCCGAATTAGGACCAATATTTCTGCAGTTCTGTAGCATTTGCCTGCAGTACTTTACTTTCTTTTGCAGCGCTTTTTTGTAGTCGGTAGTTCTGCAGTACTTTTATTTCGACTGCAGAGCATTCTGCAGTTACTAAAGGAATTTCTGTAGTTGCAAACAGGTTAACTATTAAACACCACGCAGAAATTACGTCGTGGCAATGGAAAATTTTCTGTAGTTTTCTACTGGGTCAGTTTGTGGAGCCCTTTGTCGACGTCAATTGTACTATACGGTAATTATATTCCCGCATCACTCTGCCAAGAGTGAGCTTCATGTTGCGAGCTTCAGCTGTGGTTAGCACACCATATGTAGACACAGGTGGCCTGAAGCATTAAAAATATGGACGCCTTTTCATACCCCTTTTACGTGCACAGGAGAAAGAAGAACACGTAAAATAAGCAAAATGTACACTATGTAGTGTAGATCAATTTAAGACGCAATCAAGCAATTAGTTCGATGCAGTCATTCGAAAAGTTGAAATCTGTGGCATCCTGAAGGAAGACTGCGCTGTGCTGCAAAATAAAAAATAAATAGAACACAGGAGTCAAACGACTGGGAACAGCGGCACGATGGACGAGCACTTAACTGCGACTCATGGACCAAGTAAGGGATTAAGCAGCCATCGTAATACCTCTCAACTACTTGAAAGCTGTCATTATAGTTTTATATTTTGGGGATCACCAGTTCTGCTATGCGTTGACTTACGGGAATTGTTCTTTTCAAATATGTGGGTTAGAAAACACGTGCTTGGGAATTTCGTTGAAGTAGAAATGGAACATTTTCATGACAGAAAGTGTACCGAAAGCTCTCGTGCATCAGCGGGACTTCTCGATATTTTTGAAATTCATAAGAATACATTTCTTTCCTCAAAAGAATTTTTGAGCCCAAGAACAAATTACACAAATCGAGGTTCAAATGGTGCACTGAGTCATGTAAGATTAGTGAGCAGCATGTCGTCTTTGCATGGGTAAGGAAACCTGATGGAGAGCGATACATTTGCTGCGAGATTATCAATGCGTACGATCATCCTTGGAAATCCGTCCATTAAAAAAAAAAAATATAAAGAAAGAAAAAGAACTCCAACTGTATCAAAATGTGGTCCTATCGCTGATCAGATGTATATCAAGTCTGAGCATTATTATGCTGAATTCTGTAACTTAACCGAAGGAAATAACATTTGCCTTTTTAAACTTATAATTTTTTCTGTCGTTTTAGTTTACATTCATTCCATTCCGTCGACGTACCATTCGCCGTATCTTTCTGCGATTTTTGCATGAGGGCGCCTCAAGTGATCCAACATGGCGGCGGTTCCTACTGAGGTTCGCTTGGGTTAGAATCGCGCGTATATTGAAATAAAGGGGCGCCTTTACCCCACCCCCCGAATAGGCTTCTTAGCAATGCAGGCTCGATGCCTGATAACAACTGTGCTGTCGTGGTGCTGCGAATATATAATACATACGTTTGCAACATAATTCCAAAAACGCATGGAAGGGCTGGCGAACCTTTCGGGCAATGGAGAAAACGTCGTGATTCAGTGCGCGGAGATGCACGATCCTTCGTAGACTTATATTTCGCGATGCCACCGCAGCGCGGCCTCAATTTCTTACAAATCGCCAGTTGATTCACGAAATTGAGGCCGCGTCACTAATTTGTCTACGCATTTTCCTCAAACCACTTCTACAGAGCACCTTTAGGAGTTGGAGGTGCCGAGTAGAGCCCAAAAACTCCTTGCCTCCAGCGCCACAATAACTCCCAGTGCGCCACCTTGCCTCCCAGCCTTCTACTCGTAACAGTTGACTAGCGGCTACCTGCACGTAACCTGTCTATCCCTACTCCGAAATACGCATCCTATGTTCAAGTGAAGGCGCTGGTACATCCGGGACAAATACCGGCAATGCCCAGCAGTCTACTAGTGATAGGTAGATACAGTGAAGTCAGAGGCCGGGTACACGGTGGTGGCGATGACTCACCAGCAACAACTAGTGGACGCCCTCACCGCCTGCCAGGACAACATAGAAACGCAGGAGGAGGTATCCATTTCTATGCTGCGCATGCGCCTTGCATCATATGATTATCATGACTTCCATGACGGGCTCTGTAATTACATCAGAAAGGCGAATTGTCCCTGTGGCTACCATAAGCATGACATAGATATGCCTCATCCGGACATCGGAGCGTGAAAAGGAAGCGAGTGCGCCCATGGCGCTGCCCGAGCTCTCCTCTCTAGAGCTGGACCCCTCCATCCTCCACCCCACCTCACTCCGGCCCTAATGGTGGCATACGCGGATAGGCTGCGACACTTGTGGGGATACACACGAATACTCTGCCCTCATTATAACGGTCGCGCGTAATTATCACGCGAGTTTACGCGCGCTGTAGGGAGGAGCGCGCCTCTCGCGACTATCTGGTGTCTTTCGGCGGTTGATCGCGAACGCACGCGGTTCGGATTTTCCGCCGGCGAGACCGCCGCCGTCTCCTTCGTCGCCCGGTTATCGTACGCATTTACCGCTTGGGGCCGTGATCCGCGAAGCCATGCCAGGTGAGCAGAACGCTCATCTCACCTCCTTGCGTAAGCTTCCCCATTCGGTGGTTTTATTTCACCTTTGTACGTGAGCGGGAGATTTGCTCGCTACGGCGACTGCATTCATTTGAGTGCTGTATTTTGCCGTATACTCGGGCAGAATAAAGACTGATCGGGTACGCAACTCGTACTGTCCTCTTCGGTCCGAACCCGCCGCAGTGGCAACTTCTCGCACCGAAAGTTGGGGGTCACAGCTCGGTCTGCTAGGGCTGGCATGCTGGTTCTAGAAGGCGGCTCCCTTCCCCCTCCACTTTGGTGCGTTGTTTCAAGAACAACCCCCATACACTGCAGACACTATCTGCCTCTGTATAGCCACAGGACTGTCCCAAGCGGAGGAGTTTAAATGGCGATGCCTGCGACAGAACATACAGCTCACACACTCATCTGAACTTAACACACCCCGCGGGTACTACGGCAGAACGCAAACTCTACGGGGAGAAGGCGGGCATGCTGCATCAAGGTGCAGACTTCCCTAAACAATCCACCTGACAACATGAACTCAGTGCCAACTAGTGATGGGTGGGAAGTTGCTCTGTCCAGCTGCGGATTTGAGACCCAAGAGCCCACGTAGCACGAGCACTAACAGCAGCGGCAGTCCCTGGAGTCCCGGGCTGGGGACCCCACCATACATCCCCCTCTCCCTAATCTAATAATAACGTTTTTTTTTTTCATTCATTCTGTAGTTGATTTGCTTGAAACATAACAGATGTAACCGAGCCGTCAGCGTATATTGTATTTACATTTTGCGAAGGCAGTGCACTCACGAAGTCGCGGAGATGCGCGTCTAAGAGGAAATGACCCAGTATGCTTTTAGCCCTACACCGTGTCTGACAGACTCTGATTTTGACAAAACGCAGTTAACATATATTACTTGTCCGCGGTGTTGCGGAGGACAAGAGTGCAAGGTATGCCTCGTAGTTTAAAGGGACAAAAAAAAAAAAAACGTTGAGGACAAAGCAGATCAAGATCGAAAACAAAAAGAGAAAATTATGCATGCTTGCAGCGGCCAATGCCCTGCAGTAATAATAGAGTTCGTTTAAACATAGTGCTAATATTCCGCGCACACTGTGGAATCTGAGCTCTATTTGATGCCCCAGTGTGGTGATAGAAGTGAATACGGCACTCTACTACTATGCCCTAGGACGGGGGATGGAATCCCGGCCACGGCGACCGCTTTTAGATGGAGTCGAAAAGCGAAGTGCTCGTGTGCTGTGCTATGTCAATGCACGGTAAAGAACCCCAGCTGGACGAAATTTCCGTAGCCCTCCACTATACGGCGTCTCTCATAGCCTGAGTCTCTTCGGGACGTTAAGCCTTACGAACCAAACTAAACCGGAGCTCCACTTGTTTTGAACAACACGTGGCACACCAATCCCTCATATCGTGAATGAGAAATTGTGTTTGGTAACCCTGCACTGTGATTTCGTGAGACACCTTCTGTGACCATTAGGTTGGTTTGGTTAATTGGGTTTAACGTCCCAAAGTGACTGGGGCTATGAGAGGCACCGTAGAGGAGGGCTCCAGAAATTTCGACCACCTGGGAAATGTCTTTAACGTGCACTAACATCGCTCAGCACATGGGCGCCTTGCTGCTGGCCCCCATCGAAAAGCGGCCGCCGCGGCAGGGATTCGATCCCGTATCCTTGGGCGCAGCAATCAAGCGCCCTAATCAATGCACCACCACGGCGGGGCTGACCATAATTCAACTCAAAGCGGCATGCTCAAGTCTGAAAAAAGCAAACTGACTGAGAACTGTGACGCTCAAACGACTCCTAGAAAGGTAAAGCATGCAGATTCTTCATTCATCTGTACTCGACGTATGGTATCTCGTCTAGCAGTCACTCTGCATTTCTTGTTCGGGAAAGAAAAGAAGAAAAACAAGAAAGGCAGGCTCATAGAGCTTTACTTAAGCTTATCAGTAAACATGATTGTAATATGACCGTCGCTGGCACGCCCCCGGTTTTCTTTAGCAGCACTTTACTGCTCCCATGTCTGCACATTTGTAGGTACAATGCCCAACCATTTTCAGAAGTATTTTACGAACCCTCTTCTGGAGTGAACGATTATGTGCAGTCACGTTTTACTGCGCAATCATCGGAAGCGCGAAGTGGTCGAAAACTGTCGGCAGTGTGTGTGAAGCCTCTACCCACCTGCCACCTGGCGAGAGGCAAGATCCGCCTTCCACCTGCACGGCTCGTACACAAAACAGCTACCTGCACAATTTATGCGTGGTTAAATGGAAAAAGAGAAATCTCCCCTTTCCATTTGCAGGAGAGGAGTGAAAGACATGGATGTAACGAAGGGCTTCGATGCTCTTTAGTATAGCGCTTTCAACGATCCGTTACCGAGATCCGCAGCCGCGCATTCTACTGCGCATGCTCGAATCACCTTGATGACGCTAGTGGGCACCACGTGTTGGAAGTCGACACACAGACCTGCCGCGTCGGGGCCCATCAGCGCGTGCGCATCTGCCGCACGCGGTAGCAGGCCATGGTGACAGATCGCTGATCGTGCTATGCTAAAGCTCTCTCACTGCACAGGAGTCGAAAGGGCCTGGTATACTTTCGCATTTCCTTCGAAGCATCTAAAAAGGCGTGTACTGCGCCCTCCCGGACCCAAGCTTGTACGATGGGTCCAGCATCCGTAGCCACTGTCATGAATGACTTTTTTGAAGCGCAAGCTTCATTACGCTAGGTAGAGCCAGTTTTTGTGTGGTTTTCAATTGTACCTTCATTTGACCTTCAAAGAGCAGGAGAAACTGTTGCTGTGCTGTTCAGGTGTCCACAAATAAATGTCAGATACTGTATCTTTCCTATAAATCAACACACAATGTCAGCGTAGAACTGTTGATATCGGTTCAGGTGCCCACAGAAAAATGTGACAGATACTGCGCGTATCCATTCCTATAGACCAACACACAGCGTCAGCGTGCGCTAGCCATTCACCTTCAAGGCGCCACAGGACAAAGTGTGGTCATAAATATAATGTGCCTTTATTTCCCCAAAACTCCCCACCGCTTAAAGTGTAACCTTGTGGACCACCTTGGTGCTGCACCACAAGGTCAAGGCCTTGACCCTTTGACATTTGGGTGATCTTTGATCTTTCAAACATGGAGCTTAGAGTTGAAGGGGATGGTGCACTGACTTGATTAATAACATGGTTGATGTCATGTGACGCCATCGCGCGATGGAAACAGCCATGATATCAATCGATGGATGTCAGAACGTGGAGCCACCGCGCCTCGATGCAGAGCCAGCCATGGGCACTAATGACGATGATGCTGCGTGTAGTGCGTCCTATCGGGCAACGAAAGAGTTCCACCAAGTTTAACCATGCTGTACGTGAAGCTTTCGTTGAGTACAATGTTTAACTATGCTAAACCTCTGCTAATTCAACGTTTTTGGTCCGGTTGCACGCACATAATTAAAACCCAATTCCGGCCTGAAGACGAGGCGAATGGAGCCGTTCCAGGATTCTAACTGGCGAGACCTATTTAAACTAGAGTTCACTTCCTGTGCCAGTTTTCAGTTCTGATCAATAGAAAATCCTTTGCGAAACGCTTGTGACGAGAACAGGCAAGTAGGACGAGCGTGGAATTTGTCAAGTCAAGCTTAATGTTAATCCTCTATAAATGCGAGGATTTCCGTTAATACATCCTCTTTAACGGCAGAGTTTTGCGAGCGTCAGTAATCCAATTAGATAGCTGTTTAGATGGTCGCAAGCGTGAAAGGCGGATACATGATGCAAGTGTTGTCTCGAGGACGACTGCTGTTGAAGTCTGCCAAGCAGCCAGCGAAATATATATTTTAACCATACTGGTATAAACAAGTTTAAAGCCTGGCATCTGATAAGTTATTATATATAATTTTTTATCACGTTTTTAATCCCTTCCTCATCCGCTTGTCCAAATGGTTTCATTTTACACTCGGTAACCCTGTGGCGGATGCTGATCCCATTACTGCAGAGTTACCGTTCTCTTGACCACCCTATTATTGCCAGATATATGCAGTACTGACTTTCAGTGGCAATGCCTCGAAAGAGCCCTACACCTGAGTAAGCACCCACTGTGCTTTTTATGCGCCAGGGCCGCAGTTGGAGGCCGGTTTACAGATCGTCACGAGCGAGCAGCTGTAGGGAGGACAGCAAGGTTATCGTAACGGCGCTCGCAAGTGCCTACACTCGTCACATCAGCATCGCGTGATAAGACACAATGCGCGCGACGAACAGGGTGTACCTTTTGACAGTAGTGGATCTTCCTCCTCCTCGCGCATCAAACGTTCTTGTTGAAGCATATATGCTTTCCGCGCAACCTGCGTGGACACCAGTTGTATAGGCTGTCACACCTGAGGACAGCTCATGCTACCATTCTCCCTTTGCGTTTTTGTTCAAGCTGCGCAGAGGAGACCGTTTTGTCTCTCTGCGACTGAAATCGCATTAAATCGAGGTCAGACTAGACTTCTCTATCTAAAATCATGGAGCTAGTCTGTCAGTGATTAAAGGTCACGCTCTTCAACCTTAATTTTTGAATTTCCGATGCTGATCTGTATCTCCTTAATGTTGCTTTCATTTTGACCTATGGGTTCGGCAGTATTTGATGAATTTTAAATATGATATTGCTGTTGTGAGGACTCTGTTTTGTCCTCAACTCGCGTAAGTGCAGGCTTAAATCTATGGGCTGAGTAAGATAGTTGCTTTGGAGGGTTTAACGTCCCAAGGGGACTCAGACTTTAGGGTGCTCGTACTGGAGTGCTAAGGAGGATTTCGACCACCTGCGGTTCTTCAGCATCCACTGACAACGCTCAACACACGGACCCCTTGCTTTTCGCTTCCACCGAAAAGCGGCGGCCGGGGTCGAACTGGCGTCGTTAGGTGCAGTACAGTCGAGTGCCCTGCTGGTGCGTTGCTATACCCTTGTAATGTCAGACCAAGTTGTCCATGAGTCTATGTTGTGGTGGGGCGACGTATAATGCGATGCCGCAATACACCGCGCATGGGGCAGGGCCAGGACGTCCCCAGAGCAAAAGAAAAAAAACAACAACAACCGAGTGGAATCTCACAGGCTCGGACTCGCTTGATTCAATGTTCCGGTTCATTCGAACTTTGCAGGATTCGAACAAGTTTGCGGTCCTGTACAATTTATTCTCTGAAATTATTGTTCATTGCTTCTAGGCTGATGCCGTTATCCTCAGATAGAGCGAATGTTTATTCTGTAGCAAGGTCTTGAATTCTTCTGCCCTCGCCCTCACCGCTAATTCGTTGATGGACTTCTTTCTTACCAATCTCTTTCGTTCTCTCTTCAGATTTACACTATTACGAGACCTTATGCCATCATGTGGTCACTGAGTCGCACTTTCCCGATTACCTCTATACATCCTGCATAACGGCCGGGTTAGAATACACTATGAGGCCAACTTCATTTTTAGTCTCCCCCGTTAGGACCTTGCCATGGCCACTTCCAGTTCTTTCGTTTGCTAAAGAAGGTGCTCATGATTCTTAGGCTATTGCGCTCTGCAAACTCAACTAGTAACTTCCTCCTGCTATTCCTAGAACCAATGCCATAGTCTCCCACTGCCTGGTCTCCTGCCTGCTTTTGCCCTACCTAGGCATTGAAGTCGCCCATACAGTATACTGCATATTTCCTTTCCGCATTGCCAATTCAACATCTTCGTACAAGCTTTCAACTGCCTGGTCATCATGGCTACATGTAGGTGCGTAGACCTGTACAACCTTCCGTTTGTAGAGCTTATTAGGCTTAATTACGATGCCTGCCACCCTCTCATTAATGATATAGAGGTCATCAATATGGAGCTATCTGAAATTTATCTATATGGGCTATGGAACGAAATATGATAAGGGTAACATTAAGAGATAGGAAACGTGCAGAGTGGGTCAGAGAAATAACTTAAATGACTGACATTCAGTGGAAATCAAGAAGAAGAAATGGGCATGGGCAGGACATATAGTGCGAAGACAGGATAACCGATGGTCGCTTATGGTAACAAATACGACTACAAGAGAAGGAAAGCGTAGCAAGGGGCTGCAGAAATTTAGGTGGGCGGATGAGAAATTCTCAGGGGTCAAGTGGATGTAGCTAACACAGGACCGGGTTAATTGGAGGAATATGGGAGAGGCCTTCGCCCTGCAGTGGGTATAGTCAGGCTGATGATGATGATGATAATTTATTCAGTCTACCAAGTCAGAACAGAAGCAACCACATTTGCTGCAGTCGACATTATCTTTCTTTATTACCGTTACAGAACTGTCATAGCATTTATTTCACTTCACTGTGCAGTGACCGACGCGCAGGCCAAGCTGCCGGTGTCGGTGATGGGTGGCACCTTCAGCTTCCTGGCTTCGTTCGACGACTGCCTCAACGTGCCGTCGGCCAAGGCCACGGACAGCGTCGTGCTGCGGGCGCTGAACATCAGCACACTGTACCCCAGCTACTGCTCCTTCAAGATCAGCGTCGGCCTGCCTGACAACCACACCGAGCAGCACCACGCTGACGAGCCGCCCAAGACGGGACTGCTCGGCATGATGGACAAACAGGTGAAGCCAGTTACGTGCACTCTGCAGAGATAAGACGAATGAAACTCGCTTCTTTAGCGTGTGTGTATGGCAGTAAAAAAAGCTACTTCAGTGTTTTCCTTTTAGTTCCTCCCTCTCCCGCTCCTGCGTTATCAATCATGCTTGTTCAGTAGGTGAGAGCATCGAGACTGAACGAGGCGATGCGTCGACACCTTTAGCAGAGGTGCGAGTGTACAGTTCTGCGTTAAACGTTTTCAATTATATTGGCTTTCCTCACTTTACTGAAGCACGCTGGTGTATTCTTACAACTAAAAAGAAAGGAAGAAAGAAAAAAAGGGGGGGGATAGAACGAAGAAAAACTTGTGTTTCGCCAGTTTTTACAGCAGGAACCGTTTCACGCCGCCACTTCAATGGTATTGGATTCAAATGTGCCAACCCACCGCGCCATTGGAACGTCGAAGAACGCGATTGTAGGAAGGAATCCGTGTGCTTCTGGAAATCACAATCCACTGTAGCGGTGCAGCTGTGTTTGCAATTCTAGAGTTGAAAAATGGTCAGCATATTTTGAACCAGCTATGTCTGCGTAGTGTTAGCGGTATATAATACGGGCAAAAAGACAACTTATGGATCGAAATGGGATGGCGATAATGAAACCCGTGAAAGGTTCTTCGGAAGGGGAGGATGAAACATTTCGTTGGAACCGCGATCCAGGAAATAGGCGCATCATTTCTATATAACACTTGAGCTCGTATCGCACGCCTAGCACAGCTTTGTTGCCAGTTAAGCTCTTTCAGTGGATTAGGTGTGTATAGTCTTATATTCATTGCAATGTCTTTATAGATGCTTCGAAAATTTCGGATCTGGCGCGAAGACTGCAGCTGATGTACAATTTCCGGCCGCACCAGTTACCAGAACCAAACTATAGAAGGAGCATGACAGCTCGAGTTATTCGCTTGCGGTGGATGTTTGAATATTGCTCCCTTTTCTCGTGTGAATTCATCCCTCTTCAGGCACGAAACAGGAGATAAAATACATTAAGCTTCTGCAGGTTTTGCACAGATTTGAAATTTATTAACAAAGTTCCTTAGCAGAATTACTTTTGAGCCAAAGCAGAGGTAAACCTCTGCAGCTACCGTTTAGAAATTGGGCGCGAACGGGGTAGCCCAATCTCAGACAGAAACGCAAAAATGTCGTGGTTTGGGAACGCAGACCATGAAGTGGCTCATTTACCCCGCCGGGGTGGCGCAGTTGTCGGGACTGCTGTTCCCCAGGATGCGGGATCGAATCCCGGTCTCGGCGGCCGCTGTTCGGTGGAGGCGGAAAGCAAGGCGCCCGTGTGCTGTGCGATATCAGTGCGATGTCAGCACGTTAAAGAACCTCAGATGGTCGAAATATTTCGTAGTCATCCACTACGGCGTCTCTCATAGCCTGAGTCGCTTTGAGACGTTACACCCCACAAACCAAACCAAACCATTTATTATTTCGCAAGACCCGGCATATCCCTATCCACATCAGAGGAACGATGAGAAGGAAAACCCCAGCCATCTTCATAACTTGCAGTTTGCGCGCTCTAATCTGTTGTTCCCGACAGTGCACGCGCACATCGGGCTTTATTATCAATATCTGTTACCCTAAAGTCAGTGTGTGCCCTTCGATTATTGCCACGCCTTATCTGGTTACGGACACCAGTATAAAATACAGAATAGACAGTAGGCTCTACACTTTGGGCTAGTTAAGTGACAGACGCGACTGACTTCACAAGAGACAACAAATTATTTTGCATTTGTGCTCCGGAATAACTCAGTCTGATAGAAGCGTATATAGTCAGTTGGCCTTGTTGGTGAAAGTTCATATCTGAAGCATTGCGGAGGACGGGACGCTAAATACAATTTATCTTAGCAGCTGGGCTGATCGCATGCTTTTTGTTCTTCCTCTTCCCCTTTCAAGCCCATACATGATACTTCGTTGCGTCAATCAAATAAAATCCGCCACTTTATAGTCATCGCTTGTGGAGCTTGCTTCGGCCTCTGTCCGCAGTTTTTCATATGCGATGAATGGGATCATCTATTGCGGGAACCAGTCCGACGTCAACATCTGATGCCGAAATGCTTCTGATGATTTGATTGTAAACGTGTGAATAGTTCCGGCTGTTGTATTTCACTGCAATACCGCGAAGTCTCGAGACCGCGAAGGTTCCTGGAACTGAATCTTCCGACCTGAAGTTACAAGGTTATCGACCGCAGCTTCTATCAGGCTGACTTCTTGCTCGCTTCTTTATTTCTTTGAACGAGGCTCGCGTTCACAGTATTCACTGTAGAAAGGTGCACACCATTCGGATATTTTTCTCTCAAGGGGAGCCGAAGCCGCCGAGGCTACGCGCATCCGTGTGTAGCCTCGCATTGTATGGTTTTTTGCTTAGCTGTTGGCACCGACTGATGCATTCTGATGTGGGCATCGATCTGCTGTCCACGTGTCTCCAACGTTCTCAGTGATAGCGACGGAGAATAGCTAATCGCAACCAAGTACCTGATCACACTTAGTTGCGAATAGCTTCTATCGCGGCCATTGCGGATCATCGCTACGGCCTTCCGACTTTCCACTGCGACGCGAAACAGTGGCCGTTAGCTCCTCCTGTCCAGGAACTGGGGACATTGACAGTACATTCTTTCCAGATCTCGATAAAAACGTCCCCGGAGTAAACAACTCCGGAATATATAGCTTCGGCAAAAATGTGCCACGACAAAAATTAAAGAGCACTGCAGAATGTGCATTTGAGTAATGCGAAACCACTAATGCTGCTGTTGGTTGCTTCTCATTGCTTAATTCACTTCTTGTTTACCCATTTTAGTATTTGGCACTTTCGAATTGCACGCCAATTCCTTCCTATGTCCTTTTTTGGTCCGACTTCAGTTTGCGCGACATCACATTCTTGAAGTCACCTTAATTGACTTATTTAATTAACTAGTTTAATATTTGATTTATTTAATGTGGCGCCAAGCTATTGCCTAATGCGGCCATTTTCGCCTTTACTTTTGCATCTCTTGCCTCTATAATTATTTAATTAACGTATTGGCCTAATTATGTTTTAGGGCACATCATTACGTCATCTCTATCGATTGACACCACTCATTAACTTCTACCACTTCTCAATTACTCACAACTGCTGCGGGCACAATTTTGCTTAGGCGGTCTGCGGACAGAAATCTGTGAACATAGCGAAATACTGCTTTCGCATTAAAAAGTCACAATTTGGGAAGTTAGAAAAAATATCCCCAAAAGGGTGCAATCTAACACCAAGCTTTCGCCTCAGCTGGAAGCGAAGGTTGAGCTAATGTTACTGTCAATTACTTTTAGCGATTTACCTTAGAACTTCTTTTATGGTTTTAGCTTGAGGGTAATTTGCATATTTGTTGCGAACTTTTCTTCCTTTCCACCTGCTGTGGTTTTTTTTTTTTTTGTGCCATAAGTCTTAAGACGGCGTTACCCCGTGGAGAGCGGCAATATTGTATGCTACAGCGCTTCCACCCGTCCTCTTGGAAGTGGCCAAGTACTGAAATGATGGGGAGCATTCGTTACAACATAAAAAAGCAGAAACCTAAACGTAACCTATGTAAATCTAACCGAATCACATGTTATGATGGACTTTTTCGCCATGCTTTTTCGCCGTGTCTTCTCTACTGCCAGTAAATGTAACAGGCACCCAGAGGAGCCAGATCACAAACAATAGTTACACCTGTTCTCAAATTAGGAATCCAGTAAAAGGTGCAATTTCTTTAGTACTTTGTTTCGGAAGGATTCAGTCTTAGGACCAATTCTTGCTCAGGGGGCGTTTTTTCTTAGAGGCATCTTCCTTAGAGGCCTTTTCATCTGGTTATGTTTTTCCGGGGCTGTATCCTCCGGGGACATTTTTTCCGGGGATGCTTTTACCTACACCCATTTTCTCCACCACCAATTCCTCTCTCTGCGTTATTTGCTGAGGTCGACCTGCTTTTAAAATATGGGCCTCGGATTCCCGAGCCGAAGTGCGCACATAGAAGGGTCGTGCGACAAGAGACGGGGATCGTAGTGGCGAAATGCACCGAAGGGATTTATATTTTCGTGTTTACCACATTTTTACAGCTAAGCAGGTTAAAATAGTTGAGCTAACCTAAATACACACGTAGATCTCAATAAATAAAATACTATAGTTCCTTACCTCTAACGAGCTGGCGATTCCGGCTCTTTCAGTGTGGTCCAGTGAAAAGTCTGAGTAAAAAGAGTTGCAGTCACTGGCCAAGTCAACATGAAAAAAGAAGACGTTTCGGAATCCCTACGGGTTCCTTGATCACAATGAGGCGGACAAGGCGAGGGAATGGAAATTTAAAGGCGAAGCTGGTGACGTAATGATTGTGAATAGATTAATGGCATGTTTCCTGTTGTGCGATTCATGACTCCGGTTGTCGTCTGGATGAAAGACGACTCAAGCAGCAGCCGCGTTGTCAGATTCTCCGGACGGCAACCGGATTCATGAATCATGAATCGCACAACAGGAAACATGCCATTAATCCATTCACAATTATTACGTCACCAGCTTCGCCTTTAAATTTCCATTCCCTTGCCTTGTCCGCCTCATTGTGATCAAGGAACTCGTAGGGGTTCCGAAACGTCTTCTTTTTTATGTTGACTTGGTCAGTGACTGGAACATTTTTACTCAACTACCATGCCTGACCAGACGAACCTTCGTCGAACCCTTGACTAGTGAAAAGTCTGTAGTAACATGTTCGTGGACCTTTCACAATATAGGAGAACCCCCTCCTAAGAATAGATGGAAGCATTTTTGCGACTATGACGACGTCTTTTGCACGTGGTCAGCTTCGGCGCTGGTGCCAGAGCAGGCAATAGAGAAACTTTTTGCGAAGAGAAATTATTGTTTCGAAAGCCGTGTCGCATGGTTGCAAAAGCGTTCCTGAAGATACCAATCCAAATCATAGTCATGATGGATGCTGTCAGTTTACTGCCTGTTATTATAGTGAGTAAAAGTGCTGAGTGCCGCTAGTTCGGAACGCTTCAAACTTTCCGGAAGTCATAGAGCACAATAGAGGTAGAGCCGAGGGGTTCTGCTTCTGAGCCACTTCGTGCCGCTTGTAATGGAAATCCAGTGTTCCGAATCTCTTGGTGGCAAGAATATTTTTGTCCTACCCTCTCCAATGGGAACGACCTCCACTAATGCTAAATCAGCGCCACTACACGGCTTAGAAGCAGACTCCCTGGGTTTTAGACTTTTGACGGAGACTGTACATTTCCCATCCGCTTGGAGCAATGCAATGTAAACCTAACCTTAGGAACAGCTTGAGACCTCGCAGGAAGTTAGCAAATTCAAGTTGCAACTCTGTTACGTTTCTTTGAGCGCCTGCGTGCGAACAGACCGCTTTCTTAAAATTCTCTGTGCAGTTTCTTTTGCAAGCTTTTGTTAAAAGCTTTTCTAATGCCGCCTCATTAGATGTTTTGTATTCGACCAAAAGGAAAATAAATACTCGCAACGTTGCCGAGAATTTGCCTACATAGCTATAGGCGCAAAAACGACATCTGGGCCCGTGCTTTTGTGCATATACAATAAAAATTGAACCCCTTGCGCGGAAGCCTCGCCCTTTCATTATAGCGAAGGAGCAGCGCAAAAAGAAAACGCGACGCGAGGCAGACCATTCAATGTGGGCGCTGACTACCAGCTGCTGATCTTGTTGCCGTAAGTAAAATAGGTGTACCCCCCCCCCCCACACACACACACACAAAAGTTGGAGCACATGCATATGGTGACGGCAGTTTTCTCCGCGCGCGAGCACGCGCGCGTGTGTGTGTATGTGTGTGCGTGCGTGCGTGCGCCTGTATATAAGCGCGCGCGCCCGTGTTTCCGGGTTATTCCTGCAATAAAACGAACATTTGATTGTCACTGTTTCCGCCGTTCCTTTATTATAAACACTCGAATCGGCTCGTCTAGCTTCACATCGTACATTACTCAGTATCGTATTTTATTTTTATTCTGAAAAGCAACATAATAGCCTATGAATAACAGTTCTACGCAGCCCAGACTAGACAGAGCGAAACAAAACGTGCTAACTCGCTTTGCCCTTCTCGAGAAGTGCAACTCACGACAAGCTGAAGCTCTCACGAGTCTGGAATTGATGTCCAAGTCTATGGTACAAGTTCGTCTTGTGACGTATCAGGGAAGAAAGTTGCGCGCCTTTGTGTCCTGCTCTTTCCAGGGGCTCATGCAAGAAGGCAGGAGGGAGGCTCTCTCAGTCATACACACACAACCGAAAAATTTATACAGGAAAGCTACACCGAAGATAATCTTTGCCGACAAAAAAAAAAAAAAAAAAAAAAAGAATGCCGAAGAGGAATGCGTGGTTCAGGTGGAAGTTCCTCCTCCAAGAGCAGCCCATAAATCCGCCCCTGCTCACGTGTGCGTAATTCCCGAATAGTGTGCGGCCAACTCAGTGCCTATAATAATTAAGTCATGTTTAATTCTGCGACTGCACTTGCACAGCTGTTGGTGCTTGTCTACGATGACACACTCCAATCGCTGGGATGCGTGGATTCTAGCACGACGGCTGTCACCAGCGAAAGGTCTATTTCGTGCCAGTTTGAACGCATTTTAATAGAAAAAAAAAGCAAAAAAAAACAGGAGTAATAATAATGCCAAGCCGGCTCCGCGGATAGCTTCTCAGACACATGACGAGCTTTATGCGGTTTCGCTCGCCCTGACTCCCACCTGTGCTTGCCTTTGTTCTTACGTTGCATGTCAATGTTGAAATATGCAAAGTCGGATCCAGCTTTTCAAGTAAGCCACATGAACGTGGCGTTCAGATTAAGTTTATTCTCTTTTATGTTTCTCTTGTTGGGGCCGGACACTTATTGACTTCTCGATCTCGCATTATGCCAAGCATCTGCCTGGAGCAAACTACGCACATTTTCAAGAATTGTACCACAGCGCACACACATCATAATGTCTGAAGATTACTTGCGATGAAAGAAAGACGCTATAACTTTCCCACTATTGGTGACCGCCGAAAGCACGCCATGAGGGGAATGATCGGGAAGAGGAGGGGAAAAGGCGACGCTTTGGTGAAGGACTGCGGACTAATATTTACCCCCTTGGGGCTCTTTCACGCGTGTTGGGCTGCGGAGCGCGAGTCCACGAGACCGAGGCCCGGATGCAGCGGCCGCATTTCGATGGAGACGAAATGCAAAAGAGGCCCGTGTGCTATCTTTATAAACCCTCGAAATTAACCTGCTGCCCTGCACCACGACGTCAAGTTCTCTCTACTTTTCACTAGATCGTTCATACCTTCCCTGCCTTTCCGGACGAAGTAACTCTCTTTTCCTTTTTTTGTTTTACCCACTCATTACTGAACAATACTTTGCAATGCCCTCTACTCGCAGAAGGGGGATCTCAAGGACGTTTCCGAGCTGATGGACGAGTTCCCCGGCTTCTTGGGACTCTGCCTTCCGTCGTCGTGCACCGAAAAGGCCCTCCGGGCCATTGGAGCTGGAGGTGAGTGGGCGCCGCTGTATACCGGTGGGTAGCGAAACATGGACGGAAGTGCGCACATGCGGCCGGTGTCCGTGCTCTCCTGTACGGGGCAGCATGGGAAGACTACACACTGACCGAATTGTTTCAGAAGGAAGACTATTTTGGAGCAGTAATTATTCATCTTCAGAATGCTTGTTGTTAAGGATTGCTGAAAAAAAAAAGAAAGAAAGAAGAGAGACGTCTACAGCAGTAGGACAGCCTTAAACTCTTTACAGGCATGTAGCCTCAGCAAGTTTATGTCCTTTTCCTTCCTTTTGTTTTTTTTTTCTTTCTTTTTTTTTTTGCTGAAGGCTGTTCAGAAATAAAAGCGGCAACGCAGTGAAACGTCTACTTGCAGTGGGAGAGACCACCGAGTTGACCAAGTATCTCTTTGCGGACGTCGTGCACAGAACGTCTTGGAGCTGATCTTATTCTCTCGTACATCTATGAAAGAAAAACCAAAAGGGAGGCCCCAGTTGTGTATTTGCAATTGCACAGAACGCAAGAGTAACAAAAATGCTTTCGTTTTTAAACCTCTCCCAAAAGCGGACTACTTGCCATGTCTTGAAGTACGCGCTTGTGATGGCAAGAAAAAAGTAAAAATAGCCAGCCCGGAGTATTATGCTTTATCTTCGTCAGCAAACATCGTTCCGTAAATTGACAGCGAAAGGTTAGCGACAGAAATACACACATCTCGTGAGTCTAATAAAATACAAAATGTGTCGGACGTAATTTCAGTCACGCTGCAAAAATATAAAGATGTTACCTGAAGGATGTCGTCCACTCTCCATAGCCATTCAGAATATTTATTGTATTGTGTGTAACGAAAATATATAGCGAAAGGAGAGACGTGGTAACTGATACTCCCTATGGACACCCCAACCACGCCATGGGGAAAGGTAGGAGGAGGGAGGAAAACAGTAAAGTCCGAAAGGGACACCACAGTACTGCGTGGGGTTCTTCCTCGTGTTCTGATATAGTACACAGGACTAATCATGGGAGGCGAAAAATGGTAGGGGTAACATTAAGAGATAGGAAGCGTGCAGAGTGGGTCAGAGAAATAACTCAAGTTACCGACATTCTAGCGGAAATTAAGAAGTTGACGTGAGCAAGACATGTAGTGCGAAGAGAGGATAACCGATGGTCGCTGGGGGTAACAAACTGAATTCCAAGGGAAGGAAAGCGTAGCACGGGCGGCAAAAAGTTAGGTGGGCGGATGAGATTAAGAAGTTCACAGGGGTCAAGTGGATGCAGCTAGCACATAACCGGGTTAATTGAAGAAATATAAGAGAGGCCTTCGCCCTGCAGTGGGTATAGTCAGGCTGATGATGATGATATCGTACATGACACAGACGTCCTTAGGCTTTTGCTTCCATTGAAGCGCTACCACCGTGGCCGGCATTCGGCTCGTGTTCAACAAGAGGAGGAGGAAGACGAGGAGGAAAGGCAGGGAGGTTAACCGGTAAAAGAAACCGGTTTGCTACCCTACACTGGGGCAAAGGAGTGAGTGGATATAAAAGTTGTGAGAGAGGGATGGGTAAAGTTAGTACAGTCACATCAAAGACATGTCACATCAAAGACATGTCACATCACATCACGTCACAGTCATATCACGTAACATAACAGCAAAATCATAGTCTTTCGGTTAGGTCTGTGCTTTTCATAAAGCGGAGTAGGGCCTGGGAGGTCTTCACCGCAGACGATCGCCGTGGCCAGATACCTAAAATCTTAATTGCAGTCAACGGGCGACCATCTAGATGCTCCATCGCATGGCATAGACAATGTCTTTCCTCACTGTATATGGAGCACTCACAATAAATGTGGCCTATAGACTCGTTGCACCCGCCTATCATAAAAGAATACGAGTTTGTGAATACCACAGCAACCCACAGGCGGCGCAGCAAAGTTTCTTCGCGTCGGGGTAGGCCAGCTGGAAGCCGGAGCTTCAGGTCAGGGTCAAGGAAGTTTATGCGGCAGTTCGCAAACTGGTCAGAATTTCACAAAGAGAGCGTGTGTTCCCGTGTAACCACGGGGTACCAAATGGCTGGTATCGCCAGTGTAGCACGTGGATTCTTCCACGTTCTCCTAAAGACCTTCTCTAAGAGAATGGCTTTGTTTAGGCAAAGGAAAGACGACCCACTCTGAGCAGTGCAGGAGGGTAGAAAGCAACAAAAGGGGCGGCAGCTATCTTGCTATAATTTACGACCAGACTGTACGTATGTATTTTCAGCAATGAATAAAGTATCACGAAATGGCTGAGTGTTTATGACGGTGACACAAACTTCACAAGGACTCAGAAAGGGAAGACAAGACACTGCGTTGTGTCTCACCTTCACTTTCTGTGCCCTTGCGACGTTCGCGTTATTTTACGTAGTTCTTTCAACAAAGCGACTCAGCATTGTATTGTTTTTCCGTTTTGTGGCTCCTCTGGTATGCGTATTAAATGGAAAAGAAGCGCGGACGTTGAGGGCGAGAACTGAATGCGGCGGCCGGCGCTTTTTGTTCTCGGTGACAGTGGCCGCATATAAAGATCACCGTGTTGGATGGGGACCCGGCCCTTTGGAAAATTCAGAAGCTTTAACTAGCCCCGTCTCGGTGACTCAGAGTTTGACGCTCGATTGCAGCGTCTACGAGAGTAAGTGGGATCACGTGGCTCCTCTTACTGCTGCAGAGCAGGCGCTCCAGTGAAGTTGCGCGTTTCAAAAACTGGAAGGCGTATGGCCTTAAAAGGTCCCATTCTCGAAAAAAATCCGGCATAGGATTTGTGAGCTAAATATCGCGGGCATGGTTCGGTAGGTGGCAGTTGGCAACTCACATGGCCGAGCAGTGAATCGGTTGTGCGATGTAACGATACTATATGCTCTTAAGAGCTGCCAACTCGGACTACTCACTTGAGACGGGAGGGCGGGTAAGAATCTACCTTCTAGGGATCTTGAATGCCTAGTCAGCAACACTACTCCCAAGACCACGCAGGCACGTTCGCAAGGTTTGGCTGGCTTCATCTCTACTTTGGATGGTCCCTTACTGTCAGTAGCCATATAATATTGCAGCTTAGGACTGTATGCCAATAGGAATGTGTATCAGAGAGCCAAGTGACACGAGCGAAAAACCGTAAGGGAAGCCATAACCGACATCTCGTCGTACCCTTAAATGGGGAGCTTAAATGTTCCGTAAATATTTTATCACTTTAATTTTGCTTGTTAGCGAATGTCAGCACCGTACATATTGATCTTGCGCCGTCGCCAGAGTTGCGCTTTAAGCTGTTACCACGTTCCGTAACTGCTCATCAATACCGGACGTGCGCTACGAAACCTAGCGTAAGCTCCCATTTTTGACCAAAATTAACTGAGATAAGCTCGGTTAACCAAGCTGTGAATGGACAAAGAAGCGACTGTTCATTCTCGCGTGTGCTGGAAGCATTTGAGCGACCATTTTGTCTACAGCGTTCGCGCAAAACAATTCGAGGTGTAGTGGGCGAAGGATTGGCGCGCGACTTTACGTTCTCCTGCTCATTATTTTTAAATCTAACAAAGTTAGACCGTCGCTGGGAGGGTGGAAATGTATGAAAGTGTCTTCACGAAGCCAATACCCTCCCTTCTTCTAAATTTTGAGGCTCTAAATGCACTGCTGTGCTGGCTTTCGCCATTACTCAGTTCAGATACTTTTTCTTAATTCCATGATCAAACAAGGAGCTCATTTGCAACAAATGGTGCTGATGCGTGCAATGTGTGTTTCTTTCCCTTGCAGTGCTGTTTTACGTCTCTAAACTGGGAATGAAAGCGCCGGACGTGAAGATGGGCATTGAATTAGTGCAGTGCGTTACGAAGGAGACGCTCGGCGCGCATGAACAGTCTGCCACCTTATTAGCAGCGTCGTAAGTAATGCACTACTTATTAAGGCGAAAGCCTCTTTTGGCTCATAGTGAAAAATCTCGCGTGCGCGAGATCTGCCCGCAGATGCCGCTAGATGTGGTCTCCCTTGTCTACCATTCCTGTCGTCTCCATGGGAACGTAGGGGGCGCGGGGGTGAGCGACGCCAAATCGCCAATCTCACACTTGCAGGAGCACTGCAATGAACGCGCGCAAAGGAGCGCCACGCGACAGGAGCGATGGTGCTCCGTAAGATCCCTCACTTGCTGCCCCGCGGGGGTAGTGCAGCGGTTAGGGCTTTTGACCACTTTGGCCAATGATTCGGGAATGAATCACGGCCTTGGCGGGCGCTTTGCGGTGGAGGCGAAAAGTTCGGCGCCGTGTGCTGTGCTATGTCACCTCTATTAAAGAAGCCCCGGTGGTCGAAATTTCCGGAGCCCTCCACTAAGGCGCCTCTCATAGCCCGTGCCGCTTTGGGAAACTAAACCCCATAAACCACAAACTGTAAACTACACTTTCACCAGCACTCCAACGAACGCGATCATCGTTCGAAACAAGGGCTCAAAGCTGAAGGGGCGCAGCAGTGCAGCCGTGGCCTAGTTGTTAGAGCACCCGTCTCATTTGCGGTAGGTTGTTAGCTCGACAGCCACCGCCCGCCGCACACCCACAGGTAAAAATGGGTACAAGTGTCCTCCGGCCTCGCGCTCAGCTTACCTAGGGGTGTGCGCTTAGAAAACCCCGCGGCGCCCCCCTGGTGGGCCAAACCCAGTTTCGTACAACCTAACAGAATGCAAATGTGGTTTATGTTCGTATTAGTAATTACTTTGAACTTCGACTTTAGCAGCAGTCAGCAGCAGTTGTAAAAAAAAAGAAAAAATAAACAGCGGCCACATAAAGGGCTTCTGCCGCGCGAGGCGAGCTGCATTTCAGGAGATTCGGGCAAAGACGGAATTGAAGAAGATGACGTGCCAGCCGCGATAGACAGGTCGCCATGTTCCTTTGAAGTGTCAGCCGAGGTAACAAACGTTGCCGCAGATTTAAGTGCAATGGACCAAACAGCTCCGAAGAAACCACACTGCCCGCCACATCTTACTGCCGACGTCGCCACACCCGGTCTTCAGAGGCCTCCTCTTTTGAGGCAGGTACACCACGGTGAGCGACTGGAAGGTGAATTGCCAGTGTTGGCCTCAGCGCCGCATTATCCTGAGCGCAGCGGAGACGGAGCATCCGGTACGGACTGGAGCTGGCCACCTGCAAGCGGAACAAAGTCTGAAGAAGCGAGACAGGTCAGTCAAAAAAAGAAGCCTCCGGCTCGACCCACGACTTCGTCTTTGGGGCCTAGATGCAACCCTAAGCTTACGTCAGCAGCACTAAGTCCGGCTCTCGCAAATACTGCGTTGACGTTGAGGCAAAGCGAGAGAAAGGCGGCAAACTTCGACGTGCTCACCTCTTCGTCGGGCGCTCTCAGAAGCTTAACGGGTGGACCCTCACGTGCTTCTGCACCGGGACAATTAAAGACAGACCAAGATGGCAGACACTTCATCGACGACACTGTTGGAGCTTCTAAGCATGCGCACGAGCGCTCGTCTGTGACACAGCAGCAAATTTGGAACGAACCCGAGAGGGAAAAGGAAGGTGATCGTCGTGAAGAAAGATCAGATCAGCTCGATGTTCCGAGTGCCGAGCGCATCAAGAATGTTTCGCAACGCAGTGTGGCAGTCGGGAGCTCTCAAAATTTGTTCGTTCTCAAGGCAAGTATTGCAGCCCAGCCAGACGGGGCGGGCGACTCGAGCTTTGTGCGTACAAGAGACGAAGTTCTGGGATCGGTTGACGGTGGCAGGGCTTCAGACCCCGGTCTGAGCCGAGAGGCAAGGATGAAGGTTAAACCACAGGTGAGGTTTCATGTGTGCGAGGCTCGCACGGTCATCTTCACCTTTTCCGGCATCGGGGCGGTGACCAGTGCTCTCGAGACTGAACCCGTAGTGACGCTGAAGAGTAAAATGTGCGAGGTCCTGTCGAGGTACACGTTCCACGCGGTGTGCCGATTCCGCAAATTTTTTGGTGTGACCATGGTCTCTTTGGGCTTGTCTTTCTGCTTGGGAGAGTACGACAACATTTGTCATTGGCCATTCCGCAAGACCATTTTTTTCGAAGTCCTTCATCCCCAGAGGAAACCAAGGTACATGAAAGCAAAGTTACATCCACGACGGTCAGTGCCCGAAGATGCATTTACGAAGCCAGTGGCCGGAACAGAAAATCCCGCCATCTTCAGCCAAGAGTATGCGTGGGTCAACGTCGTAAAGGCCGGGTTTGTTGCCAACGATGCACTGTCCTTTCAAGTGTGGTTTGAGTGACGTGGTAGTGTGTTCTTGATGCTTCTTGCTAAATAAATGTAAAAGTGCTGTTCCTCAGTTTGTTCTTCGGTTTATATTCCCGACTTTAATCCCGTATTTTATTTCATTGGCGTGCTCATCTTTGAAAATAAAGATCAGGAAGAAAAAATCATTTCACCCTACCGTATCGTTAATTTTAACTGAAAAACGCAGAAAGCATATCTTGCTTTCCTTCTCGGGAAATCAGGAGTATGAAACTCCGTCCCATCCTGATGTAAAAGGGGCCCCAAAATGGGCTTCTGCCGCGCATGGCGGACTTGCGGTTGTCCGATGGCGGTGCGAATTACTGGCCCATCGGCGCAACGTTTTTGGTCCATAGCCTCTTTCCCCAGCCTTTCATCCTAAAGAGCCGAGCACTATACTCCGTTTCATACATCAGGTGCAACGCAGCGAAAGCTACGCAAGTAGTCCGCAAGAAGAAAAACAGGAGGAGTATCACTACGCGCTCGTTCTGTCTGCGAGTGGTTCCTGCCGAAACGGGCTCTATTTCGAGCATACACGTTTGCAATAACATGCTTCGCATGCTTAGACATCTTCACAGAGCGGATCTTATAGAAAAAATGCGCACCAACGAACCATTTTCTCAAAAAGAGATGCTCAGCGCGGAGGGCACAGCCAGCGCCATCTGGTGGCACAGCTGGCAAGGTTGCGTGGCAGCAAAACGCGGCACGGACAAAAACGCCATAAAAAAACATACAAATTAGCCGAATCCGACCTTTTCTCACTAAAAAAGGTGCTTTTTATGAAGTTGATGGCAAATGTAAAATGTATTAAGCTTGCAGACAAAGCAACTATTATTTTCTCTCGTCAAGAGCAGGCACTATTTTTTATCGCGGATGCGGAGAGCGCAAACAAGAGCTGTAGCTTTGGTAGTGTTGCACTTGATGTATGAAACGGAGTATAGGCCGGGGGAAAGCTTGTAGCCATTGAAAACCGGTTGGTGCCCGGCGGTATCGGAAATATAACTTCGTACGTCCCGAATGCCAGGCAGATGCTCTGCCCAAGGTCACCGCTTCGGTTTTTCCAGCCAAGATTTTTCGTCCATGGCCCTTTTTCACAAGCATTCCACCCAAGAAGAGCCCAGCACCAGGACGGGTTCGGGAAATCTTGCACCCATTGGAAACCGGAGTTTACCCTGCGGCACCGGGAATCGAACCTGGTACCGTGTGAAGCAGCAACGGTCGGGCTAGCGCCATTCTCCAGCGCAGACTCTACAGTGCTCTCGCAACTGTTTTTTCTACTGCCTTCATGTTGTTTTCCCCGTTATCTATGATATATTACTATCATATATTACTTCACAGCTGCAGGCATTCAATTGCGCATCTCATTGTTAGGTTCGATCTTAGCTAAAATTCATGGATAACACTTAAAATCAATCACACTATATTTTTCGCGGTTACCCAGAGGGGGGACAGTTGCGCCAAAGCGCCATTTTCATACGATGCAGTATTCTGCGCCATGCTGCACGAAAAGCATTAAATTCGCCGAAATCGCGCGAGCTTGCGCCAAAAATACCGCACTTTTAAATCTTTTGCTCCACTTGCTGGGGTTTCCAGGGTCGGCCGAGCATACGAAGCAGTTTGTGATGGCGATTGCTATTCCGCTCGGACCGCACGTATTCTACGTATATGTATTCGATCAGTGTGAATATTCGTGAATTGCGGTATTTTTTGTGTCCAGACTCGCGGCCAGCGGTCGTGGATTGCAAGCGGTGTTCATTGGTTTCAGCATTTCACAAGGCTCATATCAGTTGCTCACCTTTCGTGGAATGAACACTTGCGGTAGTACTAGTTAGGGAAGAAAGCGATGCCTTGACGACAATGAGAGCCGGCACCAGCAAGTGAGCGAGACGTGCGGTGTGCGCGGTACGTCATAGTGCGGGGCCAGAGCGCAATCAACGTGTAGCGGCGACGAAGGCAAGCGGGTGCCAGTGCTACGATCATTTTCGATCACTGTACTAAGAGAGACGCGGCACCTGCACAACATGTCCTGCATGGCAACACAGTGGAACGGACAAAGCATACGTGTTCTTCTGCGATCGCTTCACCGTGACGGTTTTAATCTTATACACAAGTGTTGCAACATCGAATTTATTCGAACCTCGTTGATTTCGACTGTAGAAGCGTCGTCTTTTAGGTCTACGTAATTCTATGGCGTTGGTCGCTCGTTAATACGGGCGTGGTCGCGCTCGCACCGGTAAATTTGTGCGGGGCATCCCGTCGTGGTGTGACCCGCGCAGCCAGCGATTGGAAAACTAAGTCCCCAAAATCTGAATTTAATAGCACAGTGGTGCACGCGCACTTCGCACCTGCTATGGCTGGCACAATGACGGTCGGAGTCCCCAGATGTCAAGTGAAGCTCAGGGGCATTGTTTCAGTTAATTTCATCGTCGCCCCGCGGCTGCAGTCAGGTGTTATTTTTATTTGTTCCCGTTATTTTTATTTGCGGATGTGTTCACGCGTTCTAATGTCTACACATATTTCTCTCACTTTCATCCGTGTGCTTCGTCCAGTGCGCTGAAACTGCGTGCTGCTCGAAATCCGTTCAGTGAATGAGGCTGTTTCTAATTAGGTACCGCTTCCACTGCATTGCCTGGAGAAAATTCGGATGACTTAATGATTTTAATGAAGATTTACATTGCATGGCCGCAGTCTCAGGTTGCTACATACTAATATTGCTTCAACAAAACGATTATATTCCTTCTCCATAAGAATACTCCTGAACGCACATTTTCTGTCCCATAGCGTGCTTCAGAAGGCATATCTGCCTGCTCCAAGAGCAGCTCTAAAAGCAATTCTGGCCATGCCATTCCTGTTAAAGCCCGTAGGGATCACAGTGCTTTGTGTGTTCCCATTACTTTGGAAACACGCTGTTTACGTAGCAGAGTAATATACCGACGTTGTTAGATTTGGGGTTCGGGTGCGCGCTGGGCGATTCCCTAAATATGGCGACGCCCGTTCCACCCAGGAGAGAGATGCTGACTAGTGAAGGCAGTACGGAGTTGAAGGACGAAGAAGACTGGGTTTATCTGCATCTTTGACGAATCAATCAAGAACCAACAGCTACAGCAAGAGCCATGATGCTAGTACCCATTCGGGAGTTTTATAGAGTTTGTCTTCCCTAAATTCCCTAACTGAAGAGCGGGCCTTAGTCGAGGGAGCGTCTTGATCACTGCACAATGACGCACTTCCACAAACTATTACTCCTTGTGATACCGCCTCCGAAAGGGTTCAGGCTTGGCGGCAAGTAGGAAGCGGTTGTGGCGGTGAAGATGGCGGCACAGGAAGCGCCCAGTGTCTGTTGATGGCTGATGTTCTGGGCACACACCTGCGTGAAAGGAGCCCGCGCGCTCCATCGCGAAGACATGGGAGCCGTTGCCGTACCCTTTTCCCTCCATACGGCTACCAAGAAGGGGGAATGCCCACGCGGCTGCCTTCAGGGTACGGAGTCCCTTGAGCTTTTTTGTCCCCGATGGTCAGCTCGTTCACCGCTATCGACGACCGGCCAAACAACCCCGGCGTTCCTCTCAGACCTTTTATGTTGCTGACTCAAGTTGAGTCTTGCCGTCGCCGTCCTCTATATATATTTCAGCATGATGGCCCCGGGCTCCTGCATACGTGGTCCTAGGCGGGTGCTTTCCTGCTTGACTCGCTGTCGCCGTTCCTAACATCGTGATCAACTCTGCCTCGTGTCCACAGGCATCAGAAGACGGTATATGCTTCAGATTATGACAGGCCCGGAAAGAAGGCAGTATTCATCGCATCGAAGATTTCATGCGCGCGTGCAGGTTGTTGAGGGTCTCTGCATGGCAAAAACCTTCATTGCCCGACATTCCTCTTAATTCCCGCTAGTTCACGATTTGTACGATTGCACACAGTCCTTTTTTGTAAAGCTGCTTTACATTTTCCGTCCTGTCTGAAAAAAAATAATAACGCTTTGTTTCTGGCGCTGTGCTATTGGGCTGCTTTGGGCGGTTTAGCCAAGAAAGGCCGCCACTTTCATTGCTGCATGCTATTATCTTCTCTTACAGGATCATCGTGGGCGTACTGGTCATCCTAGTCGTGTTGGGAACACTAGTGGACGCCATGTTCCTCATGCTGGTCAACAGGGAGTTTGCCGCAAAGGAAATGGTCAAGTCTCACTCTTATGAAATAAGTAAGTAGTAAATACACTGAGGTCACGTTCTATGAGAAATCATGTCGAAATGTCCGACAAGAACTTAAAAAAAAGGAACAGAAAGGGAGAGACAGAAGCTACTATATTATGT
This sequence comes from Amblyomma maculatum, assembly GCF_055883805.1. Lineage (NCBI taxonomy): Eukaryota > Metazoa > Arthropoda > Arachnida > Ixodida > Ixodidae > Amblyomma > Amblyomma maculatum. The sequence continues at coordinate 85,071,774 of NC_139350.1, forward strand.
GCCAGACTTAAATAGCATGACATTAAAATGACGGCTTGAGTAGTCCTGTTCTGAGCATAAAAGGAGCTTATTTTTCATTACTGACTTTTATTCCGCCGAAAGAAACAGGATATATAGTTTGGTTTTCCGTTGAAAACAGTCTAGGCACCTGTTTTTGAGTTGAATTCCTTATTTTGTGTAGTGATGCATAAGATAGTACTATGCACGGATTGCCAGGTGCTATTCGCCTACCACCTTCAAAGATTTACAATCGAATTTCTTTTCTCATCTGCTTCAGTTCCATTTTAAACACAAGAGGTATGGTTACAAAGTCAAAGTTAAAGTCATGGGTGGGATTAAAAACTGCGATATTGTTGCTCCATTGTTTTAATTCACTACATCACTAAGGCCAGCCTCCCTCAAAAACAGGAATCATATCGAGTGGAAAAGTAGTACCTTTATGTTTTTTTCATCCCTCACGTACGTTATGTGACGAAAGAACAGCGCAAAAAAAAAAAAAAATAGTGAGGGCGGGAGAATACACGCAAACACAGGACGGGTGCTTATACACTGTTTATTTCCCGAAAATCAAGCACGATGAATGACACAAACGCACTGCGCCACGTGGTGTGATGATGAAACAAAGTGCCCGTGAAATCAGAGGAGATAACCCATCAAAAACCAAAACATAAAATCGTCACCTGTGCAGTTCAAAAAATTATTTGCGAAAGTCAGGTTTACGCCATTTGGTGTTAACAATACCCGGAGAAGGGATGACAGCCGAAAAAGCTGTGCGCTGAGAAAACGGAAAGGTTGGTTGGTTTGGGGGGTTTAACTTCTCAAAGCGACTGAAGCTATGAGAGACGCTCTAGTGAAGGACTGCGGAAATTTCGATCACCTGGTGTTCTTTAATGTGCGCTAACATCGCACAGCACATGGGCGCTTCGCTTTTCGATGGAAAGAAAGTGCAGAGTATAAAAAAGACTTAATAAAATTGTTTGAAAGATGTGAAAGACGTCGAAGAAGTACAAATGAACATAAAACCATGCCGAGTCCATGAACTAAACAACAGCCAACAAGGAGCATGACAAAAAACGAAAGAAACAAGAAAAAACTGACAACCAACAGATAATCCGGCAAAACAACAACAACAAAAAAAAGACAAGGACAAAGCACAGGAGCTTCATAAATCAAGTACAAGAGTCAAATTGAAAAAACAAAACAAAAAACAATGCTGGCGGAACACAGCACCCGCGCTGTTTTATTATTAGTTTTCGGTTGTTTCGCCGTATTAACCATTGGCCGCCTGTCTTGTTTCGAATTTTTTCGCCGTGTTTCTTGTTGGCTGTTGGTTCGTTGATTGATTTGAGCTTTTGCTGCGATGCTTTTAAGTTCTTTCACATTTATTCAACATCTTATACTATTTCTGTGTTCGCTTCTTCACTTTCTGGCTTTTCTTTCCGCAGTCTTTGCACTCAGCTTTTTGATCCGTCATCCCTTCTCAGGTTGGAGTTAACACGAGCCGATGTCCCTTGGTTTTGATAAACATTTTTTTAACTGCACAGGTGACGAGATTATGTTTTGGTTTTGATATGTTCTTTTATTTCAAGTGCACTTTGCGTTATCATGTGGCCAACCACACCACGTGGTCCCGCATGTAGGGTATTTATCCTGCTTGATTTTCGAAAAAAGAAAAGAAAACAGTTGATAGTCAGCGCCCCTTCTGTGTTTGCGTGCATTCATTCGTCCCCGTATTTTTCGCGCTGTTCTTTCGTCTCTTAGCCATGAACCAAACAGTTCAGGCAAAAGTCTTGGCTCATGTACGATGTCATAGCTAGCCATCGCTCGGCTGTTGAAAACAGAATATGAAAAAAAGAAATCAATGATAATATATTTACTTGTCGTAGACGAAAACCACGCCGGGAAACAAGTACAATAATCAAGGAAGTTATGTAACAGAACTTACTGTAATGTCTTAGGTGTCATTACCTAAAACAAAAATGCGTCCCAGATTTGGTGCCTATAGCCGATGAATTCGAGCAAGCTTGACCTTACTTCTACAAATACATTAAACATCTGGTACATTGAGACGATGATGGAAGAATAACTAAAGAATTGAGCACATTTTCCAATGCCATGCTTAGCGCCGGATTCAAGTTTCCCGCGGGCTTTAAGAAGTGGCTGGTTGAGTTTCACAGTCGGTGCACTAGGCCGTGTCTCGTTCGCAAGCGACAGATTTGTTGCAACTGGGCACCGGATGAAGCAGATCGTATCCCCATCTTTCGTATACAATTTATTTTCTTCTCGTAAACGCACGTCGTGTCGACTTGCTCGGTAACGTGGCCGCATTGCGCAGCTGTGGCTGAACATTATCGCTGAGCCACTCTTTTCAAATGTACAGCAGTTCACCGTCGAAACAACTGTCATCAATTGCCAGGCACGAAAACTGGAGAGAGTGGGTGTTCCGAGGTGCGCCTGATTGGAAGGCGGCTATACATGTACCAGTTGGCAATGGCATTGTCGACCGCCTAAACCATCTACCTCTTGTCGCAGGGGCTGAGAACCACTACGTGCAAGTTCTGCGCGCGTTCTCGGCTTACCGCAACTTCCGTATGCTCATGAGTGCCCGCAGAAGTAGCGCAACGCTGGCGCCCATGGCGGGCATCACCTCCATGAGCTTCGTCTGGATCATCATCGGCAGCACGCTCATACTGCGACCCTTCAACCTGTCGGGTGCGTACCCTGCCTACGGGTTCTTAGGAATGCTTCATACGATGCGCCGATCAAGTTCGCGCACGCGAAAGCCATTTTAGCGCTCATATTGGTGATTCCTTCGAAATACACTTGATCGCCCATCAGCAGAGGAGTGCGCCTTTCTCTGTCCTTTCGTCGCTTTTACAAGATCATTTCTCTCGTCAGCCGACGGCCTACTGAAATTCCGCCCGTGCGAGAATTCAGCGCATGAAAAATTAATTTACATCGAGATCGGCGTCACTTGAAGCCATGAATCACCACTGCGATTCAATGGACGCCGCAATGGCCACTGCAATCGAGAACCACCATGTGCGTCCGCCGTCCGACATATCTTATTGTATACCCTGTTCATGCTTTCAGTGCCGATATTGAGCAAATGTAAGAAAACATGTTTATTCTTTCTATCATTCATTTGAATATGGAGAAAAACCAAGTACAGTCGAACCTTGCTCTTACGAACAGGGATATAGGAAATTATCGGATAAAACGAAGTGAAATCAAAGTTTTCATGCTCTCTGATTTATTTCTATGGGAGTTCTTTCTGTATACCGAAACAGAAAGATCAAAACTAAACCGTAGATCGGCTATAACGAAGCAGTCATTTTGCATTAAAAGGGCAAAGTATATCAATTTGATCGCCGCTGATTTTGACAATATTCTCAGGAACGTTCCATTTTCCAATTCTTTGCAGGAAACCTTAAGTCGTTGAGAGAGGTTTTGAATGATCCCATGATTCAGTTTGCCATAAACAACTCCCTGGCAGTTGACGCCATCACTACAGTCATGTGAGTATTATATTTCAAAAAAGTAATGCCTAGGAACATAACGCATTGCTTACTTTTTTAGTGTTTCCGTGGGGTCGATACGTTTATCTAGTGGCGTTTCAGGTGGGACTCAATCTTTACACGTCGGTCGCGTCAAGTCATGTGACTACTAGCATGAAGTAGAGCCTACGTTACGGCTGCGTAGAGACATCCTGATGGCGCCTCCTTCCCGCCTCTGCGCGCTTTTAATTTTTTTTCGTTCTCGGCAAACACAGGGTCGCGTCAAGATGGTGGCCGCGCCCTCACATCATTTGTTTGCTTTTGTGTGTGTGTGGAGGGGGAGGGGGGGGGGGTGAGGGGGTTCCGACGCCGGTTGGAGCAAGTGGGCAGCCTCGACAGGGCCGAAGAAAAGCCGGCGAAACAGTCTTTGCGCTCGTCCTGCTCCTCCCTATTCTCTTACGAAAGTTCTGCTAGACATCGCTTCGTTTGAAAACCTCGATCGGCTTGACGACCTGAACAATGCCATTGTAAATGAAACATGGTAAATCTTGCAAGAGAGCACGTAGACGTGTCAGATCTTCGAGCTCGCTTATTTGCTAGCTCCCGGGCTGCGTCTCTCTGCTCGTACGCAGATTATGGCACGTACGTATACACGTCTATCAGTGCAGTGTAGTAACCAGTGTGCATTAAGAGGCGATTCGTTTCTTTTTTTCTCTAATAAAGTCGAAAATGCCTTTTGAACATCATACGCAAAGAGGGAATCTAGACAGCAAGCTGAATAAAACAATGCTACGAACATAACGAGTAATCATCTGTTCACTGTTAAAACTTTACCTCCTTTCATATTTAGCAACCCTGGGCACACCATCAAATTATTGGTCCACATTTGCGCAATGTAAAACCGGGCAAGTTTGCGGATAGCGAAGAAAATTGCGTTTACTAGCAACTGCTCAGAAAAAAAAAAACGGAATTAACACAAAAAAGCAGGCTTAATGCTAGGATAGTCGAAGTGAGGTTGGGCGGAAAAAAAGCAGAGGGGGAGGGGTGGGTTGAGGGAGGGTCGAGTTTAGATATGCTGTTCTGCTTCTTCAGAAGCTGAAATAATACGGACGAATACGGTGGCGAGAGGTATGCTATGTTACCTAAAACTCTTACTATCATGAGAGCTTTTCAGCTGCGCGCTCACAGAATCCCCGAACCCCCTTCCCTGGTAACGTTCTCGAAAAAAAAAAGCAAGGGAAGGAATACACGTGAACAATGATTGCGCAGCCATCGCGTACTCTTCCTCCATGTTCGGACTTAACTCCCCATCACCTACACCACCCGAACTGGAGAGAGACAGCAAAAAATGTGAAAAAAAACGCACAGAGAGACCTAGGTGGAGAAGGACAGCTCTACGTGACCGCGACATATATCTCACATCGTCCTTGTTGTCACGTGACTTGACGCGACCGACGTGGATCAGGTAGTGCGTCGCTGCGTCCGGCCTGTGCGCTCTCTCCCGACAAGGGACATAAGCTGTGTGCCATTAGCTCAGTTTTATCGAGAAGACGCATTGTACACACCCTGATAACCACCTCATGTTAAGAAATGCAAATATCTGATCTGTCGTACATTTCCGAGATCAGTGACTGGCAGATTAATAATCGCTTTTCCTTAATGGTTACTGTAACAACGTGGTAACGTGAAAGGCCCCGTGCTTCAGAAATTCTGCCGTGGGTATTGTCGGCGTTGTGGACGACAACATGACGGGCTTTCCTCGTGCAGGCGGTAGTTGGCAGCTGTCATGGCCAGCCACTGATTGATTGTCGGGTTGTGAGACGTTACTAGACTGCATCACATAGCGAACTTGGCTCGAGCTGCCAGCTCGATCGGCTCCTTTGAGATGGGAGGAGAATCGAACACCCACAGGAACCCTTGATGATTATGATGATGATGATAATGTTAGCTAGACCCTTTTTATCAGGTGGACACCATTTTCTGGTCCAAGCCAGTCAAAAAAGCAAAAAAATAAGAATCCCGAGTCGCCCGCCACCCCTAGGCCACGCAGGCACTTTCGTACGGGCCGATTAAGTGGGGCTTATACTATTTATGTCGGGTGGTCTCTCGTAAAATGTTGTAAGTTACGACTGTACGCCAATGAGTGTTTGCGGGATAATACAGGGAATATCTAATGCATTAGCGATTAACCGCGCCGCAACGTGAATGTACACGAACGAAGATCCAGGAGGGGACCTTCTGACGGGGGATATTACGCTGCCGATTTATAGTTTTACAGTTGGAGTTTAAGTACACCCCATTCTGGTTTTTCCCGTTATTAGCACTTCAGGCAACGCGCCATGCAGCCATGCCCTAAAGTTGTTCGTAGTTCACACTTTGAATCGGCCGATGTGTAATACAAACCGCCCGAAAAAAAAAAGGGGGGGGGGGGGGAGCTCTGTGATGGCATAAATGCCTTCGGAGCGTGATTCAAGGATTCGTCACTTTTTGCCTTGCAGTGCCATGTCCATAGCGTACAACATAGTGCGAGTGGTACGGCGCTCTGGAAGCCAGGAAGACTGTACTGCTGGGAGGTACTTCAGATGCGCTTTCACAGCCACCAAATACTTCTACGTAGGGTATGTGGCTTTTTTTTACTCCTGTTGGTCCCTCTTCGGAGTCATCCGATGGAACCACGCTGACAGACGTGTGCAAGAAGGCCAGCGACTTGATGTTTTCTTGTATTTTTGTTTGGTTGTACACTGACCAAACATTTTTCGTTTCTTTTTTATATGTTTGCAGGTTGCTACCACTGTACATGTTACTAATTCTAGTGATCAATGCCAAGTTCCCCACACTGGGAAGTGGCCCTTCGTGGGCCATTGAAAGCCAAAAGTACCTGTCACAATGTGACAGGAGTTGGCAGTGGAATGTGCTCTTCGTCAATAACTTCATCGCCACAAAAGACCAGGTAAGGCAGCAAGTTCTTGGGAGGAAAGCCGAGCAGTAAAAGAACATCAAGGGCATTCGTTCTAACAATCTCAGTAATGCTCATTGTAAATTGCCTGCATAAGTGGACCACTAAGAATGAATGCTAATGTGCTTCTGAGGAGCTGAATTTGCGAACCATATCGCCCCATTTATCGAAACATTGTGCCCTTACAAAGTTTCACAGTATGGATGAAATAGTTATACTTGTTCTAGGGCTCTAGCCAGATCTGAATGCGAAGGCTCTGTCTCCGCGAAATAGGAAGTGGCGGCAGTCAATGTCAAGCGTCCGCGACCACATGATAATTCGCCTGTACACGGCCCATGGCTAATTTTACCATCATAAAGTGGGACCCACAGTTACTACAAAATGGCTCCAATCACCATGGAACGCCATTCAGCCATTCAAAGCATCCTGAAATGACCGGATGGGTTGGCATCCTGAGGACACGGGCAGTTACAGCCTCATATTTTATGGTAAAGCCTCCACCATTGATGTGGCGCATAAGCCACGATGCGGAAAGGCTGTTGATAGTTCGAGGTACAGAATACCAAACATAGGGCGAAATATGTTCTACGGCCGGTTGCGGCAAATCGGAAGACGTTCTACGCAGTGTGCGAAGGTCGCCGCAGTAGCGCCGCTCAGCGGCCGACATAATAGACTGGAACACAGCGATTCTCTTTCACGCTTAGTTTGGTTGGATCGAGTACGTACGTGACTCAGGTACGTTATATTTGAAGAAATAAAATATAATAATCCTGTTCTATATTTTTTACAAGAAGAGCCCTGCACACACAAAACGGCGAAGACAGGGAACTAGAATTTTACAGCAAATATTAATAATAGAGAACAGTTAGCATTAGCCAGCTACGGAAACAACACGAAAAGAAAAAAAAAACATTGCTTCGTTCCGTTGGTTTGGAGATTCACCCAGGACGGGCCGGACAAAGCATCCTGTGTGCCATTTTAGCCTTGATTTCGCCGGTGATGTTTTGTGTATTATATTCTGTTCAAACTACGCTTCTTTGGTGACTGAGAACAATGCTACTGTGCGTTTTAAGTGATTCCCAACTATACTCAATGTACGCTCGGTAGGCAAATATCCCCTTGAAGCAAAAAATCCTCAATATCATCGCCCTCATCCTAAAACTTTCAGTAACGACTAGACGCCAGGCTTCCGACGGTGTGGTACATGTTCTCCGAGATTGCTTGGAGGCTGTGTGACCGGCACACGTGAACGAAGTGTTCTTGGGCAAATCAATGGAGCAGACATGTTACATTTGCGATAGAAATCGGAACCATAAAATACAGACAACTAAGAAATTCTGACATCGGTGTCGAGATTGTGAATGAAAAATCGCGGATATGATACTGACAGATGGTAGCTGCCAAGGCCGGCTACGGATCCTTCGATAGTTTCTGCGACTTATCAGAAGGTAGATTATTTCCTAGAATATAACGAGTCTAATAAATGATCAGGTAATTTCTCGAACTAAACAATGCGTGAAAAAAGCTTTACCCTGTTCCGCAATGTCTCGACAACCATTGCCAGTGTCGCGTTGAAAATACTCTCGTGAGAAATTGTCACTCGGGGGAGGTTTCCGGGGTTATGGAAAGAGCGCAAAATAAATTAGGAGAAAACCGCGAAACAAATCTTAAGAAAACTAGCAAGACCTGATGAGCCATCTGCTATACCTTCATCATGAGACAAATACGAATGCAGTGAAAAACGCCTATACGCCAATGCCTGCTCGAAATATCACCTGAATGCTACCGAAATAGGACGTTTGTGTAGGTGGGATTAAAAATTGAGCTTTCGGATTAGTCAAATACAAACGAGTATAAATTGAATCTACCTTGGCGCTGAAGTGGATATTTCGGAACGCGGTCATGCTTTTTGCCGCAAGTATTCCACCTGATCGCGTTGTTACGATCGCCTCTGATTCGTGAGCATGGACGTGTTAGCTCATCTTTATGCCCGTTTGGTCGCATTAGCGAACTTAAGAGTGGCTTTCGTGTATAGAGCAGGAAATTGTACGGCAAATGAGGGGCTCATTAGGATACAATTAAAGGAGCCAAGAGTCTAAGAATTCAAGGTAAACGCAGGGGATAGTTTTTTTTTTAATGTTTTGTAGTGGATATTGACAGCAAATATTCCTGTGCTGATTTTAGGGAGAAATAATGTTAAATAGAAAGAGGAATAGAAAGCGGCACGTTGTTTTTCCTTCTGCTTTCTATTTAATATTCTTTCTCCCTAAAATCAGGAGAGGAATAATTGCTGTCAATATCCACTACAAAATATAAAAAGAAAGAACTACCCCCTGCGTTTACCTTGGATTCTTAGACTATTTTCTCCTGGATGGAGTTTGATAGGTGACGAAAAACAGACGCAGCGCTGCGTGTTAGCATTTAGGAACGCTACTAGCTAAACTAAACACGATCGTCTGGACCAGCATTGTGCGTGCTTAGCAGATGGGCCATCTGCGCAAATGCGGGCACGGGCGATTGGATGTCATGCACAATACACGCGCAACCGGTGACTTGCACGAAAAGAAAAAAAATTAAAATAAAGATACGTTGCCAATTAGAAAAAAAGCAAAACAACGAAGATCGAACAAAGCCGATGAGCTTTCACCATGTGACCGCTTCGGAAATGCCTGAAAAACAGCACGCCAGCGTTTAATAAGTCGTTCGTCGTCACCTACACATATTTCATGCACCAACAAATGCAGTCCTCGGTTGCGAGCAGAAAAGAAATTATAAAAAGAGTATGAAAAGAAAATTAGTCGTATTTAAAACGTTGTGGGCAAGCATTTACTATGGCGACGGCGGAGCGGCGCCTCCACGGAGATTGTCGCATATTGCGTAACAACAGCTTCCACCTCTCCTGGCCATCATAACGTGACGCACGCCGCGCGTAGAACATTGTGCGGTCCCAAATGCGCTGTGGGACAAAGTGCGTAAGTTCGTGAGAACACATTAGTTGTATAATAAAGCACGGTTGTAGCTTGGAAGAGAAAGAACACAATCGTCGCACACACGTGCGTGGCAGCAGCTGCATTCATTGCAAATGCAACGATTTGAAAAAGACAAAGTGCACCGGCTAACGCTTATCGTGCGCATTTTAGAGGATCTAATTGCTATTAACCGTTCTTCTTTCCTTTTCAGTGCATGCCGCACACATGGTTCCTGGCCTTTGTCTTTCAAGCTTTAGTCTTCAGTATTGCAATCGGCTTCCTATTGATACGGTAAGAAGCCCAGGATGGGCGATCTGCGCTAACCTGAGTAAATACTGGTGCCTTTAAAACACTACGGCACAAAGAAGGAAACGCAAGAACGAATGCCACACCTTTCTTGTGTTTTCTTCTTTGCACCGTAGTGTTTTCAAGTCATGAACCAACTCGCCCCACATGCAGTCATTCAGAATTGTGGTGCGTTCGAGCTACTGTAGCCCTGACAGAAATGTAGGTGACAAGCGCTTGTAGATCGCTGCTCATGGGTAGAAAGAAACTTAGAAACCACTCAAGATTTCTTTTTCGGCCACAAACTTGAAAATAAAAAAATGTTTACGTAAACGACGACTGGCTATATGTGCAGCGCTATGAATAATTATTAAAGTACAGGTAATTTAGGCATAGCGGGGCGACTCGCTACCGTGATACAATTCTGCGGGGACTCTGCTGCTCCTGCGCAGTGACAGGAGTGTCCCCTTTGGTGCAGAGGGCGCATGCGCAAATGGGACCTCAATGAACCGTTTCAACTTGAGCGCATCACGCCGTGCTAGATATATGTAATGATATAACCCACCGGTAACCGGTAGCACGAGTTACGGTGTTAGATTGCCTTGCGCCACAAAGCGGTTGGTGTTGCACCGGCCTTTAGCCTATCTTGAGTCGCAGAATGAAGGATATGTGCGACGTGTGAATAATTTGGAATTTTGTTGCAGGCTGCCCAAGTTTGCAATGGCGGGGCTCGGAGTGTGCATTTTTGCTTGCTCGCTGACCACTTTCATCATAAACAATGCCAACGACCTTGGACCTACGGCATTGCTCCGAGAATACAGAGCAGGGTAATTACTGTCTTTGGACTTGTTGTTGCAGCAAATCCGGTGTTCATTGGTGCTCTTCTGCATTCTAATTGAGACTCTACTAAAGGAGATCCACCGCCATATTGTACGCGTGTGCAAGGTCTCTAGTCCCTCTTAATGTAGTCTCTACAGACAATAATTGTTCATGCCTTCCTGCGATATGATCAGCTGTGATTAAGTTTATTAATGCAAAAAGCATACGATTTTGATAGAAACATGTGACCGTAGCATTAGAAAAAAAAAAACATTATGTTTACTGCACTCAAAGCTAGGAATGAGATTTTAAAATATATTTGAAAGGCTTGCGGGACTTGCCCCCCTGCATCTGACGTCATTGCTCGTTTTCAGCGCTTCGCTGCCGAGTTAGCTTCAAAAGAGCTTCCCACCATTTCAGCAAGGCTCCTTACCACATCATTCCATCTTAACTGTGGTCTTAATTTTGGCATGCATAATAAATGTCCAAACATTTTCCACAGTTTAGAAACACTTTGCTGCCGGAAGAAAACAACTTTATTTTACTCGAGCGCTACGAGACCGGGCATACTGCAGTTCCCTCTGAGTGTGGGTTTGCCTTAAAATTACCGCGACTGAAATTCACTGCTCTAGGGGACACTTAATTGGTTTTGAAATTTAGGTAAGATAAGGCAGATAAGCGACTTTCTACAATATTTAACACATAAAATGGCTATGATGGACAAATGTTCGTGACCTGTCCTAGCAACAATCGCTCCAGAGCCTAGAGCCATCTGACTAATCTGTTCTTTTTTCTGTTTTCGTTCTAATAATGAAGCTCCCGCCAGGCATATCATGATTCAATCGAAATCAACTTCTATACGAGGGGAGGACCATTCTGCATCGGACTTATCACTGGATACCTCCTCGCCATAAAGCCAAGGCTGGGCCTTAAGAAGGTGAGTCAAGGGTGGCAAGGAAGGAGCGCACTGATTAAATTAGTCTCTCTGTACTCAATGTGGATGCATAAAGTTCTGCGCAATAGAGAGGTCTATATGAGAGAGAAAGATAATCTGAGAACGTGCACAAGGACGCATTATCAGGCAACTACGACTGCACATGATAGAGCACTGCTGCAGCATCTGGCGCTTCGGTGGGAGCGTTTTAGGATAACAATTCGGACAGGTAACGAACAGCATTTTTTCCACAAGGTTTATTTCTCAGGTGACCTTCCGCACATGAAAAGTGCAGTGGCGTCTGGGTGCCTAGCCTATCATTTGTTTTAAATCCATTCGCATTTTTCAATGGTCCTGTATTGAAACAGCAAACATTTACCGCCATTTTGCACCTGTGCTATCCGTGCAGAACGGTCCTGCCGAAACTCCGTCCTTCGGACAGCGTAACTGTGGCATTCGCAAGGACGTTTGCTAGACCAAGCCATCAAACGGAGGTGGGAAGAGCGAAGGAAGTCTTCCTAGCTCTCGCCGAAAAACTTGCTCAAGTCGCAATACTTTCTTTCAGAATCGATGACTCGTGTGTCGATAAAGCCTATGACTTGGAAAGACCAGGGAAAAATACAAATGAAACACAATTATGACAGTAGGAAGTCTGCCCCCGTAGTGTCGTGCTACTACTGCACCAACCACCCTTTCTTGGTAGATTACCACATTTGTGCAGAGCCTCGCTAAAACGGCAGTCTTCTCCAAAACAGCCCTCTTCTGAATGCGCTCAAGTGCAGCCGAACGGGGGAGTGAGACGCAACCTGCCACCCTAGAGAACGATAATTGAAACTTCCTTGAGAACCATGTCTTCATCCTGAAAGCTGTACAGGCCATCAAGGCATCCTATTGGTCGCTCGACCGCAGCACCACATTCTCTCCAGCCGGCGAACCGTGAAACGTATACATAAGGGCGTGCGCAGGAGCAGACGCTCGGCCTGTTCACTGTGGTATTTTCGCCACACGACGCAATCGGTCTGGCCGAAGCAAAACGGCGGTACGAGGTATTGTTGTGTCCTGGGCCGCGAAAAAATTACACCTAAAACTAACGGGTGAGATTGATGCGCCCAATAAATGTGCCAACTCCACGACGAGTGAGCGGTATAGGAAAGGCGACAAGTGTGGGTCACCGTAGTAAGGAGAATGGACTGTTTCAGTTTTATCTCCTTTCTTTGACGACTGTTGTAGTTTTCACATTTCTTATATTTTAAACGAACTATAAAGCTACGGAATGCGTGGGGCGACTGCTCTGATATTGGATCGCATTCGTTGCTTTTTATTTTCAGGAGTCTTGTAAAAATTGAGCTACGATTGTGTGAGGAAAAAACGCCGTGTTCTGATAAGCGCAAAAATATATATCGGATCAAGCCGTCGCTATTTACAACTCTCTCGCATTCCCAGCTACATGTGCCCGAGGCGGTTTATTAGGTGGATGGCATATTGGTATACTGATTGATTTGGTTGGTAGTGTTTGACGTCCCAATGCGGCTCAGGCTATGAGAGACACCGTACTGGAGGGCTCCGGAAATTTCTACCGCCAGAGTCGATGTTCTCCCGTATACGGGCGCCTTGGTTTCCGCCTCCGTCGTAAAGCGATAGTCGCGGCTGGCTCAGCAGTCGAGCACCTTAACCACTGCGCCACCGAGGCGGGGCCGTTCGTCTGTTGGGGTGCGTTGATTTTGAACAGACAACACAGTCCGGACGGGAAGTGGGGTCTACTTCCTTCGTCGACTGTCTCAGTTCGCACTGCGTTGGCCCTTCAGATGCGGTTTAATAAGAACTGCGCTATTACCTCTGCGTATATTGTCGAATGCTCGGAGTAATGCAATTTAAGCTTGGATAATGATGTTTTATGGCTTCGAAACAGATGGGCTTGTAATGTCAACAGTGTGCAGCCTTTTTTTTTTTAGGCTCCTTTGTTTTTCCTCTTTGTTGCGATGATGTTAACCTAGACATCGAGCTGAAAAGTTGCACGTTATTTTTTAGACTTTGCACAGAGTATTATATTCATTTAACAGTTAAGTTGTAGAGTCCAAAGCTGATTTTTGCAGAGAAATAAAATTGAAGAATCGCATAGGAAACAGAAAAAAAAATGGGGAAATCAAGCACTACGCCTGGTTGCGCACAGCTCTAAGCTTATCTGCATGAGGAATAAGCGAGTGGGCTTTGGACTCCCAGCGCACAGAGCATGCATGCCCCATATCTTACCGGGCGTTTCAGCCGACAAGGATGCTTCGCCACGCAGGAATATTTTTTTTGAAGCTTCTCATAATTTCTTGCCGAAATGGGCAAAATTTGCTTTAATGAGGTCGTAATATATGAAATAACCAAGTACTGATACATCGCATGCGACAACCGACCATTACAATGAAAAAGTTCGTTGCTAAATTCCACAGCGTTGATGACACTTTGCATATTGTAAGCATATAGCTGAACGCCGCAGTTCCCTCGCCGTACACGATGTGCTGCTGACTTGAGAAACGCACTTCGTGGTCAGTCGTTTGCTCGACAATGAGTAGAGGAGAATATAGGAGTTCACTTTCTTTTAAACGAGGCGATAATGTTTATCCATCTATGGTACCAGCACCACTCGGCGCTGCTTTGGTAGCATGGCTTGAATATTATCTGTTGCACAACTAAAGCTTTGATTGAGTGATTGATGAGTGATTGATCGATAGATCTGTCCCTGGTGTGGGTGCACGCGAAAGCAAGTCTATGCGATGCTGTTAACAAGTGGTAAGGTGGCAAACACTGCCGGTGTTCACGTGTCCTTTCAGTGGGCCGCATTCGCTGGTTGGATGCTGTCGCTGGTGACCATAGTGGCCATCACCCACGTTCCGTGGTTCTGGAACAAAGAGAGTCGGCACATGAGGCCCGGTGGCACAGAGTACGCCATCTACGATGCCTTCCACCGGGTCCTCTTCTCGGCGGCTATTGCCTACATCGCACTGGCCTGTGCCTGGGGAAGCGGTGGAGTGATCAAAGTATTCCTCACCTGGGCTGGCTGGCTTCCCATCAGCAGGCTGTGCTTCGCCATCTACATCCTGCACCCGTTCCTTATCTTCTACTTCAACGGAACGACGCGCGGCGTGATCTTCTATACAGTCAAGTTAGCGGTAAGGCTGCCGACATCTTAAGGATCCAGCGATTTGTGCCTGCTGTCGTTGCACGTAATTTCCTGGAATGCTACGTCATCTTTCTGGCTGATATTTATCGAATATGCAATCGATCAATACTTCATCCTCTTGCTGTCAAATATGCGTTGTTTTATTCACCGTCCAACCGCATTACGTTGTTCTGGAATTCCGGACATTCTCGAAGTTATGTATTATAAGGACATTAACCAGATCTCTCACTCAAGCTATGGCATGCGTGCAAAAAAATTAGCACGTTGCAAGAAGGAACATACAGCGCGAGTTCAGTTTCATTGGGGCAGCGCTGACATCCAATTTCGATTTTTTTTTGGCTTCGCGGAAGCTTCTGCGCTTGTTTCTTTTGTCGTGCGTGGTGCCGGCAACAACTTAAGTGCTGGTAAATATGTATTGTACTTCTCAGGCATGAAAAACAGGAACGCTGTGTGGCACTCACCCTATATATATACTGCAAATGTACTCCTGTCAGCTGGGCTAACCTCTTGCGACAGCTTGTTAAGTGATAGAAGTGGGCACGTGTGTCAATTATATCAGCCCTGTAGTAGCAAGCTAGCGCCTAGTTACTGCGAACTAAAAACAAAAGCACTATCACACCAATGCACTTTCTTTCTGGTGTAACGAGGGAATGTACCTCGTGAAACTGAACCACGCCTATTTTAGGCGAAGCTTTATTGTTGCTTAATGCGTAGCTGAAAGATATTAGTTTCAATTCGCCAATATCAGCAGAACAAGCACTGTCCCACACTCAATCACAGCCACCATGATCGTGCACAAGTCACCGAATTCATGGCTCTGGTGGCAATATGCCCCCCATGTCTACTCAGCCTCTTTCTCATGCTATTTGTCTTGTCGGCCTCCCTATTCTTTTTTTATTGCAGATGGAAGAACTCCTTTGGAACATAATGGCGTGCATCATAGTCAGTGTACCAGTGCACCTACTCTTCGAGGCACCATTTGTTCGGCTGGGCGAACAGTGTTCCCAGAAGGAAGACGAAGACTCGGTTTGCGAGTCGATGGACTCCATGGACATGGCTCTTCAGGAGAAGAACGCTACCTCCAAGTACAGTTGACTTCCGAGCTGGTCGTTCGAGAGACGTGTGCAGTGTCGTGTTCTGCCGGTTGCCTCCGCTGCCTTCGGTTGGACTGAAATACTCAAATGTTACCGCTGCCGTGCTTTTCCGTTATCGTTGTGAAATAAAAAAGCGCCGAGGGCAGCCGATTGTACCAGCACCGATTGGTAATAAAAGAAACTTCGTTGTGCCTCTCTGTTCTTTAGCTGTGGATATCGCGTATTGAATCAAGGGATAATTATTCTGTTATATGAACATCATTTCTCGTGTATGCATTTGTCCCGACTGCACCCGTCGGAGAACGTTAGTGGTCATGGTATTCGGCTGTTGACTAATACGTGTGCGCGTGGTTTTGGGCATGATCTGTTTTGAACCCTGTATTTCCAGGTGTGCTGTGAACGACTGTTGTTGGAATGAAGCGCTTTTTTTTTTACCTTTTAAGGTTTGTTGAAGCAGGAATAGCCTTTTCCTTGGTTGAGTTTTTCACGGACTGCACCAACTCATACTATTCCTAGGAATAAGTGCTACAGCAGTGCTGTTGTTAGTTAGTAGTAGTAGTAGTAGTAGTAGTAGTAGTAGTAGTAGTAGTAGTAGTAGTAGTAGTAGTAGTAGTAGTAGTAGTAGTAGTAGTAGTAGTAGTAGTAGTAGTAGTAGTAGTAGTAGTAGTAGTAGTAGTAGTAGTAGTAGTAGTAGTAGTAGTAGTAGTAGTAGTAGTAGTAGTAGTAGTAGTAGTAGTAGTAGTAGTAGTAGTAGTAGTAGTAGTAGTAGTAGTAGTAGTAGTAGTAGTAGTAGTAGTAGTAGTAGTAGTAGTAGTAGTAGTAGTAGTAGTAGTAGTAGTAGTAGTAGTAGTAGTAGTAGTAGTAGTAGTAGTAGTAGTAGTAGTAGTAGTAGTAGTAGTAGTAGTAGTAGTAGTAGTAGTAGTAGTAGTAGTAGTAGTAGTAGTAGTAGTAGTAGTAGTAGTAGTAGTAGTAGTAGTAGTAGTAGTAGTAGTAGTAGTAGTAGTAGTAGTAGTAGTAGTAGTAGTAGTAGTAGTAGTAGTAGTAGTAGTAGTAGTAGTAGTAGTAGTAGTAGTAGTAGTAGTAGTAGTAGTAGTAGTAGTAGTAGTAGTAGTAGTAGTAGTAGTAGTAGTAGTAGTAGTAGTAGTAGTAGTAGTAGTAGTAGTAGTAGTAGTAGTAGTAGTAGTAGTAGTAGTAGTAGTAGTAGTAGTAGTAGTAGTAGTAGTAGTAGTAGTAGTAGTAGTAGTAGTAGTAGTAGTAGTAGTAGTAGTAGTAGTAGTAGTAGTAGTAGTAGTAGTAGTAGTAGTAGTAGTAGTAGTAGTAGTAGTAGTAGTAGTAGTAGTAGTAGTAGTAGTAGTAGTAGTAGTAGTAGTAGTAGTAGTAGTAGTAGTAGTAGTAGTAGTAGTAGTAGTAGTAGTAGTAGTAGTAGTAGTAGTAGTAGTAGTAGTAGTAGTAGTAGTAGTAGTAGTAGTAGTAGTAGTAGTAGTAGTAGTAGTAGTAGTAGTAGTAGTAGCAGCAGCAGCAGTAGCAGCAGCAGCAGCAGCAGCAGCAGCAGCAGCAGCAGCAGCAGCAGCAGCAGCAGCAGCAGCAGCAGCAGCAGCAGCAGCAGCAGCAGCAGCAGCAGCAGCAGCAGCAGCAGCAGCAGCAGCAGTAGTAGTAGTAGTAGTAGTAGATGTAGTAGTAGTAGTAGCTGCAGCAACAGTTAATTCAAGCTTGGCAAACAGCCTACCATGTATATGATGTTTTCCCTTTTCTCCGGGGTTAACAAAACTTAAACTAGAAGCTATTTTATTTTCTTCTTCATGTCATCACAGATGCCCAAATGGTGGCTGCTGTTTGAGTATGCAAGTATACATTTCCTCACACATAAGCCGCACGCCTCTTTGCGAAAAAAGACGAATATCACAACTGGACGCTTTATTTAGGTCCTCTAAACATCCCCTTAAAACTAACTGAGATCCGCCAAAACAATGAGATAACAAACTAAACATTCGTAATCCGACAGCCGATAAATACGTATTCAGCTAAAAAGCCACAAAAGTCTTTAAATTTAGCAGGAAACTTGCTAAAATTGCAACACCTTTTAAAATCGCAGATGGTGGGTTCAGCAATCCTAGACATAGTGATAGAATGCATGGGGTTTAAGCTGTTGCACACGCATTTTCTTATGTTGCTGTCGGTTAGCGATTTTTGAGCATAAAGGCCACAAAGAAGGTCTCCTACTTCCGCTGCGTTTTCTCTACATGATGTCTGCATGCTGTCTGCATGCCAGCCCTGGTGTTCCAGCCTCTCCGTTCGTCGGTACTCGGCGGGTGACAACTCGTGCGAGCGCGCATGAACACACAATACCAATGAGAGAGGCATAGCATGATGCCCAAACATTGCGAAAAAGCGGATATTGCTAGCATTACAGAGGTGCACGATGTGTCTAGATTGTGTGGAAAAAATACCCAGTGCATATCCTCGGCGTGCTGCGTGCGAGTGTCTGATGGCAGTTTTTATAGAGTCGGGATAATAGCATTGCGGGATTTCTCGGCCAAATTACGTGTGGTTGTTTTTGTGAAGAATGGTCGACTTTAAGCAGTAGTACTAAGAAATATCAAAATACCGATAACATACACGACACGCTATTAAAGAAAACTGCGCCGGCTGCGGTTCGGCGCAGTCACCGCGCCGCGTTTACGGACTTCAAATGGACACGTCGCGAGTTGCGCACAAGACACACTGCCGCCCGTCAACCTTTTCTTCTGCTACGGGGGCAGTGTAGCGTCCCGTTACGGTAGCGCTCTTCACGCCTTTGAAAATTCATGTTATGTTATATGTGGTATGAACTGGCGCCCACAAGGGTGCGTGTGCGACAGCACGTTTTGCCCATGTTTTTTGTTTCTTTGTTTAGGTCTCTTTATCTACTACGCCTGCGGCTTTCTTTGCGGATCCTCTTTCGCGTACGTGAACTATTCCACGGGCTTATTCTATACTCTTTTCACTTGTGCCTATGTTATTCCGCACATGCTCATTAGAATATAATGCCGTAAACAGCATATTATATGACAGACTACTTGACACCCGAAGGCTGGATTATGATATCAGGAGGTGCCCGAGTTGGCTGCTACGTCAGACAACCCTACGACCAGTCCGATCAGTGCCAGTCACTAACTACCACATGTCAGCGCCATACGCCTCATTCTTCGCTTGCGACGCCTAATGTTTTGCATAACGGGGCCCGTTAGAGTTATCCATATCCTGCCTTTGTCTATACGAAAGGGGTAGTTCACTCCCATAACATTAATCAAGATTACAAGCAGGAATGAAACGTGGAGAAAGAATTGACCCGCCGTAGCTTATAAAGCAGGGCTTGATAGATTGGCCCATGCATTCCGAGGTCGGTATTGTTATGCTAAGGAAGAAGAATAGGAAAAAAAAGATGCACCGTGCGGAGCTCCGGCTGCCGGCACATTTGAAAATGCCCGCACTTACAATGATACCTCACAAGATTACTTTTGTAAAGGAAATCAAGTACGTATCATAATGCTATGCTGAAAAGACCAGAAATTTAATGAAGTAATGAAATTACATTACAATTACTTCGGCCGAGTAATTAAAGTCTCTTAAATTACGTTCTAGTTTTCATCTATGCAATATCCAAATAAAGCTACTAAAGAAGACAACACTCCAGACGCAACGCCACACATTCTATCACCTTCCCGCCAAATTCCGTCCCTAAGAACTATTTCCTCCCTCTTTGCTACGGCACACGTCCTATTACAAAAATAAGACAACGGCAACGAAACAACAAAAACGCTAGGTCGAACGCTCGTGAAATGAGTCGTAGGCCAACGTCTTGCTGGTCCAGAGCTGTTTTTCTCGCCCTTATGAAGACCCCGAGGTTATTTATTGATTTCGTGGTGACATTAGTCGACTTCGGCACCTAGCGCTCAAGAATTCTCATGCCATGGACCCTTCAGCTTGTCTCCCCCCTCCTCAATTTATCCCCCCGTTGTGACGAATGCAACCAGGCATCACTGCTCCCTAGCCGACGCAACAGGGAGTGCCACTGTGCGCTGCCAACTAGGTTTGAACTCCGGCTACCTAGCACCACCTGTCCCTTCGGTAGCCCCTTGACGTCTTATATCCTGCTGCTTAGGGTACGATTGCAGCTACCGATAGAATAGCCGCACAAAGTGCTACACAGGAAGTCTCTGACTCAGAGTTCTGCTCAATTGTGCTACATTTTGCAAATCTGGTCTTGCCAAATCTTCTTTGCCAATCCCTGCTCTATGGCTCACCGTATTTATGATAACCTTGCTTACATTGAGTTAGGAGACCTCGGCTAGGATAATATTGCCACCTAGCGTTGCCAGGTGGCGCATGACTGAGGTGTGAAAGGAGGACGAAGTTGAAAAGGACGACAAAGTGTCGCTTGCAAGTTTGCGTCTGTGCTGCTGTGTTGTTGTGTCTGGGCTACCCCCTGCAATCATTGGTATCCTTAGTCACCGTGTACGTGACATTCTGGTGGAGGTGCTGGGTAAAACGATCGCCTATGCACGAGTCTCTGTCTACAAGACGTCGCGCAAGCCCTGTACCATTGGACACCCCCGTGCATCGCTCCAGTCGACGGCTCCAGGGACTGTCTCCGGAGTTTCAGCCATCACCCGCCGCCATGACATCTAGTGCTTCTACTCAGCAGGTAACGGGAGTCGCACCGGCCTGTAACTACACCTTGCAGGCCCCTCGGATACCGAAGTCTTTCCATGGGGACCTCTTTGAGGATGTGGAGGACTGGTTCCTTCAGTTTGAACGTGTCGCTGCATTCAACCAGTGGGACGATGCTGCCAAACTAAGGAACGTCTACTTCAGCCTTGAGGACGGCGCCCGTATCGGGTTCGAGAACCGAGATCAAGTATTAACTTCGTGGCGGGAATTCCGTCGTCAACTGCTCGAGGCTTAAACTAGCGCGGATCGTCGCGAGCATGCAGAACGTGTCATTCACTCTCGCATCCAAAGGCCGAATGAGAGTGTCCAAGCGTACGTCGAGGACATGACGCGCCTCTTCAGGCGAGCCGATCCCGCCATGTCCGAGGACAAAAAGGTCAGGCACTTGATGCAGGGTTTGAAAGAGCAGCGGTTCGCAGGCCTTGCGCGAAACCCACCGTCGACTGTAAGCGGATTCCTTGTGGAGGCCACCACAATGGAAAAGGTGCTACAACAACGTGCCGTGGCTTATGACCGACCTTTTCATACAAGCACAATCGCGGAATCATTTGCATCTTCAGAGCGGCATCCCGATGCATTGCGCGAACTGATTCGCAGCGTCGTGCACGAAGAACTAAGCAAGTTCTGGAGCCCTCTGCAGCAATCGCCAACTTCCGTTTCTGCTTTAGTGCGGGAGGAGGTGCGGCAGGCACTCAAGAGCCCTCTTTCGCCTGTAGTTTCGAGCCCGCCATTGTTGTCGGGGACCGACAATCGTCCCACATATGCGGAAGTTCTGCAGAGTCAGGCTCCCCCTTCACCACCGCCCATTCTCGCGTCACCTACAGTTCCGCTGCCCTCGGTGCAGCCAGTGCAGAACTTCGACAATCGTCCGCTGCCCCGACGCAAAGCCGACATTTGGCGCACGCCTGACCGCCGTCCGCTTTGCTTCCACTGCGGTGAACCAGGACATCTCTACCGCGATTGTCCGTATCGACGCCTCGGTCTTCACGGCTTCCGCATCGACTCGCCTCCTCCCCGGTTTGGTCAACGACCCCGAGTTATTGAGGAGTACCTGGCGGAGCAGCGTTCTTCATCTCGTTCGCAGCATCAGCCCCGCTCCCCTTCGCCAAGGCGCTCCTCCTCGTTCACTCATGGTTCCTCGCGAGAGGACCAAGGCCGCTCGTCTAGCCCTCATCGGGAAAACTGAAAACAGCGACCTTCGGGGGCGAGGCCGCTGGTAGTCGCTGCGTTGAAGACCTCCCGTCGTCGCCGCTTCGATCCGACCGTGAGCTCCTGGTACCGTCACCTAGGGAAGCAAAAAGCGTTTCTCTGGACATTCCGGTTATTTTAGACGGTCGCACTACGGTCAATGCATTAGTGGACACCGGCGCCGATTATTGAATTTTCAGTGGTCGCATGGCGACTGTTTTGAGGAAGGTGCTCACTGCTTGGCCAGGTGTGTACCTTCGAACCGCCGGCGGTCATATAGTTACTCCAAAGGGGATGTGCACGGCTCGCATTCAGATTAACGGACGTACGTTCGTCGTTAGTTGCGTTGTTTTAAGTGACTGCTCCCGTGACCTTATCCTCGGCATTGACTTTCTGCGGGAGTACGGAGCAGTTATCAACCTGCGAAATAGACTCGTCACGTTTTCGATGGGACAATCTACCGAACAAGACAGCACCAGTCCTTGCAATGCCGCACTTCGTGTTTTCGCTGAGAGCGTCTCGCTGCCGCCGCGAAGTAGTGCTCTTGTGGAAGTTACCTGTGACGATTTCCATACCGGTGATGCTGTAGCGGAGGCGAACCATTCGCTCCTGCTTGCTCAAGGCATTTGCGCTCCCCGAAGTTTATTGTCGTTTCACAATGGCCGGGCTGCACTCTTTGTCACAAATGTTTCTAATGAGCACCGACACTCGTTCCCGGGGACTGCTATCGCTTTTGCTGACCATGTTGCGCACGATCCGGTCTGTTTTGCATCCACAGCAGTAGAAACTAACGAGCCCGAGCCATCTCTTGACAACATCGACATTAACTGTCACTTGTCAAAGGAGAAACGGCGGGCCTTAGAGCAACTGCTACTAGACTTCAAGCACTGCTTTGCTTCTTCCTGGAAGGTTCGTCTAACGCCCATCACACAACATCGCATCGTTACTTATGACGATGCTCGCCCAATACGACCGCAGCCTTATCGTGTGTCTGTCAAAGAACGAGAAGTGATCCAGACGCAGGTACAGGAGATGCTGGATGATGGTGTTGTGCAGGCTTCACAAAGTCCATGGTCTTCACCAGTAGTCCTGGTCAAAAAGAAAGACGGCACCATTCGATTTTGCGTCGACTATCGAAAATTGAATAATGTGACAAAGAAAGATGTATACCCTTTGCCGCGCATCGATGACTCACTGGACAGATTGCAACGTGCGAAGTATTTTTCATCTATTGATTTAAAAAGCGGCCATTGGGAAATCGAAGTAGACGAAAGAGACCGAGAAAAAACCGCATTTGTCACTCCAGATGGCCTATATGAATTCAAAGTACTCCCATTTGGATTGTGCTCTGCCCCAGCTACATTCCAAAGGATGATGGACACCATCCTCACTGGCCTCAAGTGGCAGATCTGCCTTGTGTACTTGGACGACGTAGTTGTTTTTTCCGAAACAATTGACCAACACCTCGAACGCCTTCGAGCTGTCCTGGAAGCCCTCCGTTCTGCTGATCTCACGCTGAAGCCCCAGAAATGCCATTTTGGGGATACAGAACTCAAGTTCCTCGGCCATGTTGTAAGCGCTTATGGGGTACGCCCGGATCCCGATAAGACTGCTGCCGTCGCACGATTTCCCATTCCAGCTAATAAGAAGGCTGTTCACCGCTTCCTCAGCCTGTGCGCATATTATCGGCGTTTCATTGCGGACTTTTCTCAGATCGCAGAACCACTGACGCGCCTTACAAGGAAGGAAACCTTTCTGTGGAACTCTGAGCAGCAGATGGCCTTCTCTTTGATTCGTTAGCGCCTTCAAACAGCCCCTGTTCTGGCGCACTTCGATGAAGCGGCTGACACTAAGGTGCACACTGACGCCAGCAGAGGTGGGCATTTGACCTCAAAAAGTGCAACCTCACCTCAACCTCAATAAAAATTTCCTGACCTCACTCAACCTCAACCTCACGCTTTGAGGTTGAGGTTTGACCAGGTGACCTCACCGACATCACTCAACCTCACCTCAAACTCAAACTGTAAGTTTGAGGGCGGTCGCTCGACCTCAAAAAAATAAAAATAAAATAAAAGGTTTTTCACTTGAGAACACTAACTATAAAACGTCGTGGCACAAGTCCTGTGCGGTGACACGCCAGAATGACGACATAAATTTTAAATAACATTGAATATGATGAGGCTTACTTGTAAAGTAAAAAAAATTAAATGAACATTTGCCAGCGGGGCTACTGATTCATAGCAGGCTGACCTAATAACAGCAGTATAATTGGTCAGTTTCAACTCTTCAAATTTTATTTTTATTTGTTTTGATATGGTGACTTTTCACCTAATTCCCGCTGTAATGCTTATGTGTCCTTGGTGCTGCTGGATGCGAACTCCCGAAGGTCTGCAGTGAAACGTCGCACATATCTGTGACAGTCAAATAGTGTTTCCTCATGACAATCAAGTCATAATTTCTTGGCGAAGACATTTTCCTGCGATCTGAAATCGAATCGAATGACAAAATCACAAACAATCTAATGTTTTTTCAGTGTAACGTCTCTGTTACAAAAAAAAAAGTAGATCGACCACTTGCGTATATATGGAAGTTGTATTACCATAACATTCTTTTATCAAACTGACTTCTGACGTGGGACTTATCACAAGAGGCGGACAGAACAAAATGTTGCCATATGCAGAGACGCTTAGTTACGAAAAGGTAAAGCGTGCCTGAATTTTGACATTGCGCTACTTTCGATAATCCTGACGAGTGGGTAGTGCTGTATAGAACAAAGGGCGTGACAAATTATTGGAAAGATTACTCTCCCTTCTGCTTATAATAACTAACGGTGAGTTTGCAGCCCCAAAACATTCCTTTTATCATTGATGTAAGTTAAAGAACTAATACGTTGGAGTGCGAATTACCTTGACATGCCGAGAGAAGCTCAAAAGCTGGTTTCCTTGTCCACACAGTTTCTTGTCGCAGTGAATGCGTTCCAAGTTTACAGTGCTTTTCGTTTCTTTTGCGTGGCTATTGTAACGGAAATGGCCTTCGATGTCTTCGTCAATTCGACAACTGCGCGCGCACACATCATCGTCGGTATATTTAGATTTTTTCGCGATATCTGCCATAACCACACCTGCCATAACCGCAACCATGTCTTGCACCCTCGACGCCGAACGCAACAATGCGATAGACCTCGAAGAAGAAGGGCAGACCTCAGCTGGAAAGAGCGGAAATCATCATCATCACCATCAGCCTGATTATACCCACTGCAGGGCGAAGGCCTCTCCCATATTTCTCCACTTAACCCGGTTCTGTGCTGGCTGCATCCACTTGACCCCTGCGAACTTCTTAATCTCATCCGCCCACCTAACTTTCTGCCGCCCCCTGCTACGCTTTCCTTCCCTTGGAATCCAGTTTGTTACCCTCAGCGACCATCGGTTATCCTCTCTTCGCCCTACATGTCCTGCCCATGTCCATTTCTTCTTCTTAATTTCTACTAGAAGGTCGGTAACTTGAGTTATTTCTCTGACCCACTCTGCACGCTTTCTATCTCTTAATGTTACCCCTACCATTGTTCGTTCCATAGCCCTCTGGGTTGTCTTCAACTTAAGTAGAACTCTCTTGGTTAGCCTCCACGTTTCAGCCCCATAGGTGAGTACAGGCAAGATGCAACTGTTGTATACTTTCCTCTTGAGCGATACCGGTAAGCTGCTACTAGTCATAATCTGCGAGTGCTTGCCAAATGCGCTCCATCCTAATCGTATTCTTCTTGTTATTTCCTTTTCGTGGTCCGGGTCTGCGGTTACTACCTGTCCTAAGTAGACATATTCGCCTACTACTTCCAGTATTTCGCCAGCTAATGTAAACTGCTGTTCCTTCCCGAGGCTATTGAACATTACCTTAGTCTTCTGCATAATGATTTTCAAGCCTACCTTTCTACTTTTCCTGTCTAGGTCATCAATCATTATTTGCAGATCATCCCCCGAGTTGCTTAGCAAGGCAATGTCATCAGCAAATCGCAGATTACTGAGGTATTCTCCATCTACCCTTATCCCTAACTGCTCCCATTCCAAGTCTCTGAATACTTCCTCTAAACAAGCTGTGAATAGTACTGGGGAGATTGTGTCTCCTTGCCTAACACCTTTCTTTATGGGAATTTTGTTACTTTCTTTATGCAGAACTATGGTTGCTGTGCAACCACTATATATATCTTCCAGCACTTTCACGTACGGCTCGTCTACCCCCTGATTTCGCAATGCCTGCATCACCGCCGAGGTTTCAACTGAGTCAAATGCTTTTTCGTAATCAATGAATGCTATGTATAAGGGCTGGTTATATTCCGAGCATTTTTCTATCACCTGACTGATGGTATGGATATGATCGATAGTAGAGTACCGTTTCCGAAACCCTGCTTGATCTTTTGCTTGATTGCAGTCTAAGGTTGTCCTGATTTTATTAGCGATTACCTTAGTAAATACCTTATACGTAACAGACAGTAAGCTGATTGGTCTGTAATTTTTAAGGTCCTTAGAGTCCCCTTTCTTGTGAATGAGGATAATGTTTGCATTCTTCCATGGTTCCGGTACCGTCGATGACACCAGGCACTGCGTATACAGGGTGGCCAGTTTTTCTAGCGCGATATCCCCCCCGTCCTTCATCAAATCTGTAGTTATCTGATCCTCTCCAGCTGATTTCCCCCTTTTCGTAGTTTCTAGTGCTTTCTTGACCTCGTCCTTCGTCACTGGTGGAACGTCTGACTGTTTTTCCCTACCGGCAATCTCATTACGGTCCTGACTGCTTTGGCTACTGTAGAGATCTGTATAGAACTCCTCGGCTACTTTGACTATCTTTTCCATATTAGTGATGACGTTGCCCGCCTTGTCCTTTATCGCATACATCTGGCTCTTGCCTATGCCCAATTTCTTCTTTACCGCTTTAAGGCTTCCCCCGTTCTTTACAGCATGCTCCATTTTCTCCATGTTATACTTCCTTATATCGGCCACCTTGCGCTTATTGATTAGCTTTGATATCTCGGCCAATTCGATCTGGTCTGTTGGATTGGAAGCTTTCATACTCTGGCGTTTCTTAACCAAATCTTTCGTCTTCTTAAACAGCTTACCGGTATCCTCTCTAACTATCCTACCGCCTACTTCTACCGCGCACTCAGTAATGATATCTTTGAAATTATTGTTCCTTGCCTCTAGGGTAATGTCGCCATCCTCAGTTAGAGCTGAAAACCTATTCTGTAGCGAGATCCTGAACTCTTCTGCCCTCCCCCTCACCGCTAAATCATTGATGGGTTTCTTTCTTACTAATCTGTTGCGTTCCTTCTTCAGATTTAGGCTAATTCGGGACCTCACCATCCTGTGGTCACTGCATCGCACATTCCCGATTACCTCTACATCTTGAATAATGGCGGGGGTTGAACACATTAGGAAGTCGATTTCGTTTTTAGTCTCCCCGTTAGGACTTTTCCATGTCCATTTCCGGTTCTTCCTTTTGCTGAAGAAGGTATTCATGATTCTTAAGTTATTGCGCTCTGCAAACTCAACCAGTAATAATGGCAGCGTTAAACCTGGAAAGCGCATAAAAACAACGGACAACAGCAAGAGACAGACACACGAGCGCTTACTTCCAACTGATTTTTATTTTCATGCGAGAAGCAGAATATATGTACACTTCAGATCACATGCGCATGCGAAGAAAACTCAAACAAGAAGAAATATTATCTGGCTGCACATGTAAAAGATGAAAGATATGCAATCTCTTTCTCAGACAGCAAAATCGACGCACCACTTACACAATCATCGCCAGTTCCTCCCCCCTGCTATTCATGACCAGTGCCATAGTCACCTACTGCCTGGTCTCCTGCCTGTTTTTTCCCTACCTTGGCATTGAAGTCGCCCATTAGTAAAGTATACTGCGTCTTTATTTTTCGCATTGCCGATTCTACATCTTCATAGAAGCTTTCAACTGCCTGGTCATCATAACTACATGTAGGTGCATAGGCCTGTACAACCTTCAGTTTATACCGCTTATTAAGCCTAATTACGGTGCCTGCAACCCTCTCATTAATACTATAGAATTCATCTATATTACCCGCTATATACTTATTGACAAGGAAACCTACGCCTAGTTGTCGCCTCTCTGGTAAACCTCGATAACACAGTACATGCCCATCCTTCAGTATATTATATGCCTCATTCGGTCTCCTAACCTCACTAAGCCCTATGACATCCCATTTCATGCCCTCTAGTTCCTCTAACAGCACTGCTAAACTAGCTTCACTAGCTAGGGTTCTAGCATTAAACGTTCCCAGTGTCAGTCTCCAATGGCGGCCTGTTCAGCGGAGCCAGGCTTTCTTAGCACCCCCTGCTGCGTCACAGGTCTGACCGCCGCCATGGTCAGTTGTTCCGCAGCCGCTGGTGACTGAGGGCCGGGGTTTTATGGAGCTTATTGTGGAGCAATTACTGCACCAGGGTGGCCAACTCCTGTTCTGGTGAGGGAGTGCGTTGCCGGAGGTGTTCGCCGGCATTAGGTCGCATCCCAAACCTGTTTATGCAATTTTTATGCGGATTTTTTTTTTTCATCCGGTGGAGAATTGCGCGGCACCGGGATTTGAACCCCGGTCCTCTTGCATGCGAGGCGGATGTTCTACCGCTACGCCACCACTGCAACCGTCATAAATTACAGCAAGTCGCCGACAACGGCATAGCTGCGTGTCTTCGCTTGAAAAAGACGGCCACGGTCGTTTAGATGCTGCCTTTTTTTTTTTTTTTTTTTGCTGATTTCGGGCGGCTCACCGACGCCGTTTGGGGGTGACTTCCAAGCAGACGTTCCAGGAACGATTGGTGTCGATGAGAACGTGGGGCTAACACCAGCTCCTAGTCGCGACGAGAGAACCACGCCCACTGGGAGAAGGAAGCGCGAACACTTAACCCATTCTACGGGAGTTGTTTCGTTTTTCTTCGACTGCACAATATTCGTCAAGAGAGGGAGACTAGCGGGTGGTGAGCAGGGTGGCAACGCGTCTACAGGGAGGAAGAGCAGAGTTTGAACACTGACTAGCGTTTCCCTCCTGCGAAACGATGAGATGCCTGCATGGTCGACAAGCGACAGAAGTCCGCGCAGCCGCCGCGGCGTTCCGAGAAGCGAGAAGGGCCTATTTCTTTAGACCAACAGGAATACGCCAGTCGGAGGTATAGCGCACAACGAAAAGCTAAAGAAGCAAAAAAAGAGAGAAAAGATTGTTGGGAGAGGAAGAATCGGAGAATTGTCTTCTCTGATTTTTTGTGTTTTTTTTTCTTAGGAGGAGGGGGGGGGGGAAGGGTGCGACTGGCCGTACCGCAGAAAAGCGGCCGGTTGTGAGTAAACGCGGGTGCACAAATGCGAGAGGGGGCACTGGTAAGTGACCACACAAAACGAAAACAAGAAGTGAGGAAAAATAGGGGTGGTGCAAGTGTGCTGAAAAACTAAAGAGAAGAGGAGACGCAGATCTTCACTCGCGCATTCACACGCTCGAGCACCGCGCACACAACTCGCTCTCTCGCCCACACTGCTACTGTCCTTGTAACTCGCAGCCCCGTTGACAGAAACGCACTCAAAAATACCTAAAACTCACAAACTCCCAGAGGCGCGCTTATGTGCAGTGGCTTACTTTCCAAGAAATGCCGAGGGGTTCCCAGGTCCGCGCTTTGTCCGCTAGTTGAGATCGGACACCGGCTGCGGAGCCGAAAGAGCAGAAGCCAGCTTACGAACAAAAGGAGCGCCCGCCAGTTTGGTTACAAGCTGTAAAACGGAGGGGAGGCCCTCGATAAACAAACATGTAAATGAAAAAGGCGCAAGCTCACGTAGGGCATGAGAAAGGAATGACGGTAAGCAGTCGTCAGTCACCTGTCTGTTCTTCAATGATTCTTCGAGAAGGGCACATTAAATTTATATTTTTATGTAAGGGTTAATTTAATGTATAATAATAATAATAATAATAATAATAATAATAATAATAATAATAATAATAATAATAATAATAATAATAATAATAATAATAATAATAATAATAATAATAAAAGAGTGGATTGCACTGATACAACTACGATCTACCGTCCTATTGCTTTCTTTCGTTTTAACTCGTACTATATACAATAGCAAAAGCAGATTTTATTTACTAAAATACAGTCTTCGTGGGGTGACTTCTCGTCAAGCCATTTATCTCTCGTCTCTTCTGCATCCTTGTTCTTTCCATATGCCTCTCTGAAACCTCCTCTCTCGTGCCATCCTCCCCAAGCAATTCCTTGGTTGCTGGATCTTGCGCTTCCCTCATTTCTACTATTTTAGCTTTTTTTTTTTTTTCCCCGAGAAGTCGACATACCCACGTAGGTCAGGAAATCCTTCGAGTTTGCGCAGACTTTATTCACTTCCCAAACTCGCTCGGAATGGTGGCGGGATCTTGTTTCACCTTCTTTCGAGTCTGCAGCCGTCGTCCAACCCCACTCGTTTGCCGCGCTGCGCTTTACGCCCCCCCCCCCCCCCCCTCCTTTTTTTTCGTGTCGAACGCAAGCGCACAGACACGAACTGTTCGTTACGTGCGCGTTGGTAGGCAAAGAGCGTACACGACAGACATTATGAACGGTGTTTTTCCGGCTATTTTATCGCTGTGGGAAACAATAATTTCGACCTCACAAGCCGACCTCACTAAGTTACGACCTCACTCAACCTCAAACTCACGCATGAGGTTGAGGTCTCATTTGCTGACCTCACTCAAAAATATTTCAGGTGTTGCCGACCTCACCTCAACCTCACCTCACTCCGTGAGGTTGAGGTCATTTTGAGGTTGAGGTCGACCTCATTGAGGTCGAAACCTCATGAGGTTGCCCACCTCTGGACGCCAGTAGTATCGGTCTTGGCGCGGTCCTTGTTCAGCATCAAGATGGGTTTGAGCGAGTAGTAGCCTATGCTAGCCGCACTCTCTCTCGTGCCGAAATGAACTACTCCACCTCAGAAAAGGAATGCCTGGCGGTCGTGTGGGCTACTATGAAGTTTCGCCCCTATCTTTACGGCCGGCCATTTAAAGTCGTCACGGACCATCATTGTTTGTGCTGGCTGGCAAATCTGCGAGACCCATCTGGACGACTTGCAAGCTGGAGTTTACGGCTTCAGGAGTTTGACGAAACTATTGTTTACAAGTCCGGCCGCAAACACGAAGACGCCGACACGCTGTCACGAGCACCCGTTGACACTGGCGATACTACAGCCGATGACGATAGCGGTTTTCTAGGACCTCAACGCATCTGAGCTCAGGGATCGACAAAGAGCTGATCCAGACATCCTTCCACTCATCGATTATCTGGAAGGGCGTGATACGACCCTGCCTCGACACCTATCTCGGCACCTTGGTTCCTTCTGCATACGGCAAGGCGTCTTGTATAAAAGA
This sequence comes from Amblyomma maculatum, assembly GCF_055883805.1. Taxonomy (NCBI): domain Eukaryota; kingdom Metazoa; phylum Arthropoda; class Arachnida; order Ixodida; family Ixodidae; genus Amblyomma; species Amblyomma maculatum. Next base: position 85,102,813 of record NC_139350.1, read on the forward strand.
AACTCCCAAGGCCAAGACAGAACTTACCTTCTGGTAGTGCCATGCGAGCTCCGTGGGGATATTCTCCTTGCTTGCCATGATGAACCGACGTCTAGTCATTTGGGTTGCTCACGGACTCTTGCTCGAGTGCACAACATGTATTACTGGCCAGGACTCTCCGCAGCTGTGAAACGCTTGTAAGAAGCTGTCGCGAATGCCAGCACCGTAAAACACCGCCTCAGAAGCCTGCCGGATTTCTCAAGCCCGTTAAAGTACCCCGCATTCCGTTCGACCAAATTGGAATGGATCTCCTTGGTCCTTTCCCTTTGTCGCAGGCCGGAAACAAATGGATAGTAGTCGCTACTGACTACCTGACTCGATACGCTGAGTCAAAGGCGATCCCTCATGCCACAGCTTCCGAAGTAGTAGAGTATCTCATGCACAACATAGTCTTGCGGCATGGCGCCCCTTCCTACGTCATTACCGACACAGGGACAGCTTTCACTTCACAGCTGATCGACCGCATATTTGAGCTGAGTTGCACGACCCATCGCAAGACCACAGCGTACCATCCACAAAGATATGGCCTTACAGAAAGATTGAATAAGACGATTGTGGATATGTTGGCAATGTACGTCGATGTGCAGCACAAGACCTGGGACGAGGTGCTGCCGGACGTCACATTTGCGTATAATACAACCTTACAAGAGACAACGCGCTCCACACCATTTCGACTTGTTTACGGACGCGAAGTTCAGAGCATGCTCGATTCCATGCTCCCGTGCCCAGATTGACCAGCTACCCTCAGATGCCCAGCAATATGCCATCCGCGCTGAGGAAGCCCGCCAGCTCGCCCGTGTGCATATTGGGCAGCAGCCGATCACTGACGCGCACCGTTACAACCTCCGGCACCGCCACGTTGAAAGAATGGAGACCAAGTCTGGGTATGGACACCAGTTCGCCGTCCAGGCTTGTCAGAGAAACTCCTTTCCCGCTACTTCGGGCCGTACAAAGTGTTGCGCCGTGTCAGTGACCTCAGTTATGAAGTTATCCCAGACGGTGCCACACAACCAAAATGTCGAAAGCACAGCTCGGACATTGTGCACATTGTGCGACTGAAGCCGTACTACCACCGATAGCGTGTGGCCACCCGCTGTGACCACTCTCTTGCTTTTCACACCGTTTTTACGGGCCCTTCTCATTTTTTTTTTTCGGAAGGAGGGGGTAATGCCACCTAGCGTTGCCAGGTGGCGCAGGACTGAGGTGTGAAAGGAGGACGAAGTTGAAAAGGACGACAAAGTGTCGCTTACGCGTTTGCATCTGTGCTGCTGTGTTGTTGTGTCTGGGCTACCCCCTGCTATCATTGGTATCCTTAGTCACCGTGTACGTGACAATATAATGATGACAAAATCAATAACATTCTACCGGCGATGAGGTCATAATTGCGTTTGAGGTGACTACAACACTAACGTCACCATGACGCCAAGGCGATCCGCTTTATGAAAAAAGCGAATGAGATTGTTAACGAGACACCCAAATGACTTGCCGCGTCCGTGACGTAAACATCCCAACCCAACCTTTAATCAAAGCCGAGCAAGCGTAGAAGTAATCCTCGCGCGGCGGAAGCCCATTACGTCGCCCCTTTTACAACACGGCGGGAGAGAGGTTCATAGTCCCAATTTCCCGAGAATGAAAGCACACATTTGTTTCTACATTTTTCTGTGCGAAATCAACAATACGGTAGGATGAAAATGCGTTTTCTTTCCTGATCGTTATTTTCAAAGATGAGCGCGTCAATGAAACAAAATACAGGCTGACAGTCGGGAAGATAAACCGAAAAACAGACTGAGGAACAGCACTTCTACATTTCTGTGGCAAAGAGATTCAATAACACACTACCACTCTTGAAAGCCGAGAGCATCGTCGGCGACGCACCCGGCCTTTACAACGTTGACCCAAGCATATTCTTAAGACAGCGGGAGTTTTAGTTCCTGCACTCCATCGCACAATTGGAACGTCGAAAAACGCGATTGTAAAAAGGCGCTGTAGTCGTGGACAAGTTTTTCTGACTGTGGAGCCAAGGCTACAGGGGGCGAAGCTTTCATCACCGTGTTACTGTTCTAGTAACGTTGGTTACTACACCATGTAGTTCAGGCATATGTGGCCGCAGTTACGGTTTCGATTTCAGTTTTGCCTTTGTTTGAAATAATGTCTTCCGCGTATCCACCGACCAGAAATATCTTCCTCTAAACTACGTAAGATATAAGCGAACATATATTCGCAGGTAATGAACATCACGCGCTACGTAACTTACCGAAACAAGCGCATTACGCAAGCGCAAAGAAACCGAGGGGTAGACGCTTCAGCAGCAGCCGACATACGCTTGTTTACATTTCCGGCAGATAGCGCGGCCATCGTGTTTGCACGATTTCGTGTATTAATTTTAAAATGCACAACTCTAACGCTGTACTGGCCGATAATGTAGTACAATCTTGATGTTATAACAAGACAGGAATTTCTATAATAATACAGTATTCCAGAGGGCGATTCGCATTATTTGTCAACGGATTATGTTCTGATGTCCAGAGAGCGGATGCGTTTTGGCTCTGTAGTTTTGGCTACATAGCCACAGAAGCCTGTCCATGAGCATAGTAGAGTATCCGTGCGCTTCTGAAAGTCACCATCCACTGTAGCGGTGCACTTGTGTTTGCAATTCTAGAGTTGAGAAATGGTCAGCATATTTTGAACAAGCTATGTCTGCGTAGTGTTAGCGGCATATTATAGGGGCAAAGGGGCAACTTATGGATCGAAATTGAATGGCAATAATCAACCTTTGAAAGGTGCTTTGGAAGGGGAGGATGAAACATTTCGTTGGAACCGCGATCCAAGAATTGATCACATCATTTCCAGATAACACTTGAGCTCGTTTCGCTCGCCTAGCATGGCTTGTTCCCAGTTAATTAGCTCTTGGAGTGGATTCGGTGTGTATAGTTATATTAGGTGCAATTGCTTTGGTGATGCTACAGAAATTTCGAGTCTGGCGCGAAGACTGCAGCTGATGTACTATATCCGGCCGCACCAGTTACCCACAGCAGACTGGAGGCAGCATGACAACTCGGCTTCTTCGCTTGTGGTGGATGGTCGCTGAAAGTTGCGCCTTTCTCTCGAGTGGATTCACCAACTCTTTACGCACGAAACAGGAGAAAAAAAATGCGTTGGGCTTCTAAGTGCTCTGCGCAGATTTGCAATTTATTAGCAAGTTAGTTAGCAGAATTACTTTTGCGCCCAAGCAGATCGTAAAACCTCTGCAGCTACCGTTTAGAAAAATTGCGCGAATGGGGTCACCCAAACTCAGACAGAAACACCAAAATGGCGTGGTTTAGGAAAGCAAATTATGAAGTGGCTCATTTTATTTATCCCACCAGGCTGACGCAGTGGTTAGGGCTACTGTGCCGATGGATGCGGGATCAAATCGTGGTCTTGGCGGCCGCTTTTCGGTGGAGGCGCAAAGCAAGGCGCCCGTGTGCTGTGCGATGTCAGTGCACGTTAAAGAACCCCAGATGGTCGAAATGTTTCATAATCATCTACTATGGCGTCTCTTATAGCCTGAATCGCTTTGAGACATTAAACCCCACGAACCAAACCAATCCACTTTTCATTTCCCAAGACCCGGCATATCCCTCTCCACATCAGACGAGCGTTGAGAAGGGAAACCCCAGCCATCTTCATAACTTGCTGTTTGCGCGCTCTAGTCTGTTGTTCCCGACAGTGCACGTGCACATCGGGCTTTATCATTAATATCTGTTACCCTAAAGTCAGTGTGTGCCCTTCAATCGTTGTCACGTCTTACCTGGTCACGAACACCAGTATCAAAACAGAAGAGACAGTACGCTCTGTACTTTGGGCAACTTATGTGACAGACGCCACTGACTTCACAGGAGACATAAAATTCTTTTGTATTTGTCCTTTGGAATTCCTCAGCGTGATAAAAGCGTAAATAGTCAATTGACCTTGTTGGTGAAAGTTCATATCTGAAACAGAACGGAGGACGGGACGATAAATAAAATTCATCTTAGCAGCTGGGCTTATCGCGGGCCTTGTGTTCTGTCGTGCCGTGTTACACACCTCTTCTCTTGTACTTTTCTTTCCTTAGCCTTTCAGCCTATACATGATCCTTTTCTTCATCAGTCAAATAAAATGCGCCACTTTATAGTCACCGCTTGTGGAGCTTGCTTCGGCCTCTGTCCTTCGCAGTTTTGCATATGCGATAAGTGGGATCACCTGATGCCGAAATGCTTCTGATGATTTGATTCTAAACGTGTGAATAGTTCCGGTTGTTGTATCTCACTGCAATACTGCGAGGTCTGGAGACGGTGAAGTTTTCTGCCACTTAATCTTTTGAGCTGAAGTTACAAGAGGATCGACCGCAGCTTCTACGAGGCCGACTTGCTAGCTTCTTCGTTTCTTGGAACGAAGCTCGCGTTCACAGTATTAACTGTAGGAAAATGCACATCATTTGGATATTTTTCTCTCAAAGGGAGCGAAGCCGCCTCGCTACGCGCATCCGTGTATTCCTGTAGCCTTACATTGTATAGTTTTTTGCTTAGCTGTCGGTAGCCGCTGATGCATTCTGATGTGGGCATCGATCTGCTGCCCACCTGTCTCCAACGTTCTCAGTGACAGTGACGGAGAATAGCTAATCGCAACCAAGTACCTGATCGCACTTAGTTGCGAAAAGCTTCTATCGCGGCCATTGTGGTCCATCGCTACGGCCTTCCGACTTTTCACTGCGACGCGATACAGTGGCTCTTTGCTCCTCCTGTCCCTTTTACTTCCCGGAACTGGGGTCATTGACAAGACATGATTTCCAGGTTCCGGTCATAAGGTCCCCGGAAAACATGGCCCCGGAGTAAAAGTTTCCGGTATATATGGCTTCGGGAAAAATGTACCAGGACAAAAATTAAAGAGCACTGCAGAGTCTGCATTGGAGTAATGCGAAAGCACAGATGTAGGTTGCTTCTGTTTGCTTCACGTTTCTTAATTCACTTATTGTTTACCTATTTTATTCTTTGGTACTTTCAAACAGAGCGCCAATCCTTTCCTATGCCCTTTTTCGGCTGTATTTCCGGTTGCTTGACGTCAAACTCTTGACGTCACCCTAATTGCCTGCCCTTATAACCTATCAAATTGCGCGTCAATAGCTTCCTATGCTCTTTTTTGGCTTGACTTCAGGTTTCGTGACGTCACATCCTTGACGTTAACTTAATTGACTGATTTATTTACCATTTTATTATTTGATACATTCAAATGTGCCGCCACGCCATTGACTAATGCGACCATTTTCGCCTTGATTTTTACATTTTGGCCTAATTATTTTTTCGGACGCAATATTACGTCACCTCTATCAATTAACCCACTCAGTACCCTCTACAACTTCTGAGTTGCTCACAATTGCTGCGGACACGATTTTACGGACGCGGTCTGCGGACATAAATTTGTGAACATAGCGAAGAAATGCTTTCGCATTAAAAAGTCGCAATTTGCGAAGTTAGAAGAAATGTCCCCAAAAGGATGCAGTCTAACATTGAGCTTTCGCCTCACCTGGAAGCGAAGGTTCAGCTGATGTTACTGTCAATAACATGTTGCGATTTTTACCTTAGAATTTCTTTTGTGGTTTTACCTTGAGGGTAATTTGCATATTTGTTCCAAACGTTTCTTCCTTTCCCCCTATTGTGGTTCCTTTTGTGCCATAAGTCTTAAGACTGCGTTACCCCGTGGAGAGGGGCAATATTGTATGGTATAGCGCTTCCACCCGTCCTCTTGAAAGTGGCCAAACACTGAAACGATGCGGAGCGTTCGTTACAACAAAAAAGCACAAACCTAAACGTAACCTATATAAATCTAACCGGATCGCATGTCGATGGACTTTTTCGCCATGCCTTCTTTACTCCTTGTTACGACCAAGCATCCGCATTTGCGCGCTCTATTGTTCGCCTGTGGGCATGGAAAAGTTTTGTGAATATGTGGTGATGGTCCATTGGCTCTAAGTGAGCCTGTTTCCAGGAATCCTGTTTTGTAAGCATGTTTTGCTTTGTGGACAACCTGCAAATGCCAAATTGGCCCTGTCAAGAGAACGTCTGGAAAAACACAAAGAAACGTCCCCCTGCGGGAAATAGCAGGAAGTGCTTTCTTTTGTTCACCCTTCCAGTCGAGAAGTGCTATCCTCCAGTGATGAATGCCTCCTATCCAAAGGAGACGACAGAGTGACATGTCCGCTGACGTGCAGGACAAGAGAAGAGCATGACTCATACGGCCATTAAGTGATTTCCCGGGAATGCAGGAAAGATTTGCAATTGTCGAAAAGGGACCATGTTGGGAGCCCTATGCGGCGCCACGTGCACTCGGGTTTCTGAGAAGTAAAACCCCCAGAACCAGCCTGTGGTTTCTTTGCTGAAGAATAGAAATGTACCTCCTCTCCTCGCCGTTCCCAAGCTTTTCCCGCCAACAAGTGATCACGCCCAACGAATGAATGCCGGACCAGTCAGTGCTTCAGACCATCAGTGCAGTGATGTGTTCGATTGGATGCCGATACCTGAGGGGCGTGCCCTGGATTTGGTTGGTCAGCATCTTCAGAGAGGGGATGGACATAGGGGGTTTTTAAGGACGCTGCAGAGCACGAAATGTCGCTCTGAGCCCTGGGTAAACGGCTCATCCAGTCGCTTCTCGCTATGAACTCTTAACGCTTGCCATTTTGCTGATGTACCTTTCTTTTTCGTGTAAATATTGTAAATACGTTTTCTCAAAGTGCCAGTAAACCTGCTTGTACATATTTTACCAACTTCGAAGATTCAATCCTACTTCAACCCCGAGTCTCTGCACGCTACCAAGTGAAGGCCGGGTCGACATAGCCCCAGCGTCACGACAACTGGTGACCAGCGGTGGGATCTGAATCTACAAGCCACAACATCTGGTGATTGGAGGTGGATCTGAAGCTACAAGCCACAACACCTTGTGATCGGAGGTGGCATCTCAAGCAACAAGCAGGAGCAACAATCGGCCAACAAGAGGGCAGCTCGGAACATCGATCGCATGTGTGGGTGAGTGCTTGGCTTTTCTTCTGATGTGGACCAGGTTCTAGAACAGGGTTAGATTTTAGAACTGGTAAAGAGAGTGTGGAAACGCCTTTAGGTTTGGTAGTTTGCACTGTTGTTTTGGAAGTAGCCGACACTCGGAGCGATCATGGACCTACAAAAGCTGCAGAAACCGGAACTGTTGCAATTGTGTGAGGAATTGGGAATTGATACAAGTGGTTTGGCACGAAAACCTTTGATTATAAAGGCAATCACAGATTTGGGAGCCGATGATGAGGAGCTCAGTGAAGCATGGAACCTCATCGGTCAAAAAAAGGAACAGCTCAGACAGCAGAAGGAGCGGGAAAAAGAGCAGAAAGAGCGGGAAAAAGAGGAAAAGAGGCGTGAGCGTGAACTTGAGAGGGAAAAAGAGGAAAGGGAGCGCGAACGTGAGTGGGAAAAAGAGGAAAAGAAGCGTGAAAGAGAAGCAAAAAAGCTGGACCAAGAAATTGAGCTCCGGAAATTAGAACTAGAGTTGAGCAAGAGGTCGGGCAATTGTCCCCAGCTAGCGGTACCTCTTCTCAACAAGGAGGCAGATTTCAAGATGTCAAAGTACATGCAGCCATATGTGATATCAGGGGATATCGGTCTGTATCTGGCTAACTTTGAGCGAACCTGCGAAAAACTGTCCTTCCAGCGAGACACTTGGTCTCAGAGATTATTGACGGTTCTGCCCTGCGAGGCAGCGGAGGTTGTCGCGCGGCTAAGCAAGGAGGACGCGGACAACTACGAGAAGGTCAAAGCTTGCCTTCTGAGAAAGTATAGGCTTAGCGCCGAGGCGTTCAGACAACGTTTTCGGAAAGCTACTAAGTCCAGGGACGAGAGTTACCCTGAATTCCTGTACAATTTAAGAGTTAATTTGGGCGAGTGGCTAAAGAGCACAGATTCCTACAGTGATAGGGACGCTGTAGTCGAGCAAATTCTTTTGGAGCAGTTTTATAACTGCCTCCCAGAAAAAGAAAGAAATTGGTTACAGGACCGAGGCGAAATTAAGTCGGCAACTGAAGCTGCCGAACTTATTGAGGAGTATGCTTCGCGCCGACAATTCAGCAACCCAGCAGTGGATAGGCCCCGCAATCCCAAGTTCAGTATGAAAAACCGTCAGGAAAGGCACTTTGCTAGAGTTGGAAACGAAGAAATGAAGGTTTCTTCAGGCAAATTCCCTAGAAAGGACGGCAGTGAGAAAAGTGGGGAAGTGATCAACGTGCAGAACACAAAGAATAAGCTTGAGGCTAGGAAGCCGCTCACATGCTTTAGGTGTAATGAGCAGGGTCACATTGCCGTCAACTGCCGGAAAGAAAAGATTGCTTTCTCGTATGTCAGGGACTGCGATGAAAATATGCAGCTTTTAGAACCCTACCTGCATGACCTAGTAGTCAACGGGAAGCCTTGCAAGGTACTGCGCGATTCGGCCGCAACGATGGATGTTGTCCATCCGGCGTATGTATCGCCTTCCGACTATACAGGACAGTGTGCATGGATCCGACAGGTAGTTGAGGAACAGAGTGTGTGCTTGCCGATCGCGAACGTGGTCATCGAGGGCCCTTTCGGCGAATTAACAACCGAGGCTGCCGTTTCAGGAAAGCTTCCTAAGTGCTATCCGTATTTGTTCTCCAACAAATCGGACATGCTGCTGCGAAAGAGGGGCATCCTTTTCGGAGACAGAGTTGTGCAAGCCTTAACACGTTCAAAGGCGCGAGAACTAGCTACACTGCTCATTCCAGAAAAATCCACAGCGGAGGAAACGGCAGTTAAAACAATGGTAAATGCGGAAGATAGCAGGTCAGAAAACTTTGAGAGCGAGGCATCTCAGATAAGTCAACTTGAAAGTGAGCTTGATGAGACGCGGAATGATGACGTTCTTGAGAGTAACCTCTTGCCGCCAGTGTCTAGTAATCTCACGAGACTTTTAAGTGGAACCCGAGAGGACTTAGCTATAGAGCAAGCCAATGATCCCAATATACAGGAGATAAGGGAGCGCCACCGCGCCACTAAGACAGCAAACAATATTTCTTTCGAGATGAGAAAGGGAGTGCTGTATCGCTTATTCAAGGATAAGCGCGGAGTAGAGCGGGACCAATTAGTCGTTCCCCAAAAGTACCGCGGAGACTTACTGCGACTTTCCCATGGCAGCTCGTGGTCATGTCACCTTGGAATAAAGAAAACAAAGCAGAGGCTGTTGCAAGAATACTATTGGCCTGGATGTTTTAAGGACACGGAAAATTTTGTACGGTCATGCGACACGTGCCAGCGGGTTGGAAAGGCGCAAGATAAGTGGAAAGCTCCGATGGTGTTAGTACCAATCATTACCGAGCCGTTTCACCGGTTAGTAATAGATATAGTTGGGCCACTTCCTGTGACCGAGTCAGGGTACCGTTATATCCTCACTATGTTATGCCCAGCCACAAAGTTTCCAGAGGCTGTTCCGCTGCGCGAGGTGACGTCCGAGAGTGTAGTGGATTCGCTGCTGTCAGTGTTTGCACGAGTTGGATTCCCTTCCGAGGTACAAAGTGATCAGGGTAGCGTTTTCACGAGTGTCCTCACCACCTCATTTCTCGAGCGATGCGGCATTAAGGTAGTGCATAGCTCGATCCATCATCCGCAGAGCAACAGCGTAGAAAGATGGCACTCTGTTCTCAAACGAGTCCTGAGGGGACTGTGCTATGAAAACAAGCGCGAATGGGATACCTGCCTGCCTGCAGCGCTTTTCGCTTTGCGGTCAGTGCCGCACGAATCCACTGGATTTAGCCCAGCCGAGTTGGTGTACGGAAGGTCACTGCGCTCACCTTTGCGAATGGTGCGCGAAGCCTGGGAGGGGCGCGGAGAAGACCCAACAGTAGTAGAATTCATTCTGAACCTCTTGAATCGCTTACATAACACTAAGGAACTCGTTGAGGCCAGCATGAAGTCAGCCCAGGCTCGTTCCAAGGTGTACTATGATAAGACAGCCCGTCAAAGGACGTTTGGTATCGGGGACCAGGTGATGTTGCTGAGAAGTTCAAGGCAGAATAAGCTCGAAGTACAGTGGGAAGGACCGGCTGAAGTCGTTGCAAAGCTTTCTAACACTAACTACGCAGTGAAAATTCCCGGTAGGCGTAAAGAAGTGCGCATTTATCATTGCAATCTTATGAAGCCTTATGTGCAGAGGGAAGCCGTGGTAAATCTAACGTTAAACCTTCCCGAGGAGATGGGGGACAACTTGATTTGCCTCAGCGGAAAAGGAAGCAACGCTCAGGAGCTTCTCAAAAAGACGGAGCAGAGAGGAGAACTAAAGAAATCCCAGCTGTCCGATCTGGGCGAGATAATAACAGAGTTTGAGGCCTGCTTCGTGGACAGGCCAGGCAGAACTGATTTGACTGAGCACGATATTGAGCTGACTTCAGACGTGCCAGTGCGATCAAGGTGCTACCGATTTTCTCCAAGGCAAAGAGAAATTCTGGATAGGGAAGTAACTCGCATGCTGGAATTGGGAGTAATAAAACCCTCGGAAAGCGATTATGCTTCGCCTATGATCTTAGTAGAAGCTCCAGGTAAAGACCCTAGGCCTGTGGTAGACTACCGAAAGCTAAATTCTCTCACCAGGGATCAAGTGTATCCTATTCCGAATATTGAGGAGAGAATAGAACAGGTCAGTAGAGCGGCATATGTGACTACGCTGGACCTTACTCGAGGATACTGGCAAGTACCGCTCACTGAACGCGCCAGCAGATACGCGGCTTTCGTCACTCCGACGGGCAGCTACCAGCCAACAATGATGAGTTTCGGGCTCAAAAATGCTCCATTTTGTTTTTCCCGACTCATGGATAGGGTTTTAAAGGGGTGTGAAACATTCGCGGTGCCTTATTTAGACGACATTGCGGTTTTTTCCGACTCATGGGCGGACCATATGGTACATCTAAGAGCTGTACTGAGCCTTTTGCGTCAAGCTGGACTAACCGTAAAGGCCGAGAAATGTTGCCTGGCAAGGGCGACCGTGGACTACTTGGGTCACAATGTAGGTCAAGGTTTCAGGAAACCCAGCGAGATTAAGATTTCTGCGGTAGCAGACTACCCGCGGCCGAGCACGAAGACGGAAATTCGAGCATTCCTGGGTCTGACTGGGTACTACAATCACTACATCCCTAACTATTCAGCTTTGGCTAGCCCTCTGACCGACGCTCTCCGCAAGACAGAACCGACAAATGTAGTCTGGGACGAACAAAAGGAAGCCTCCTTCGTAAACCTGAAGGCTGTGCTGATTAGCCGTCCGGTATTGCGAGCTCCAGACTATGGCCGAGAATTCACGGTCCAGTGTGATGCCAGTGATCGAGGGTTAGGTGCTGTTCTCTGCCAGAGAGATGACGACGGTAATGAGCACCCCGTGCTCTACTTGAGCAGAAAACTGAGTTCTAGAGAGAGGGCTTATTGCGCGTCAGAGAAAGAATGCGCTTGCATTGTATGGGCCATTCAAAAATTGCAGTGCTATCCTGGAGGGGCCAAATTCACCGTAGAGACGGACCATTGTCCCCTGGCTTGGCTGCAAACTGCGACATCGAAGAACAGTCGCCTTCTTAGGTGGAGCTTGATTTTACAGCAGTACAATTTTGAAATAAGATACAAAAAGGGGAAGTTAAATGGGAATGCGGACGCGCTTAGCCGCTCTTTCTAAGCGGTCCGAGATGTTCCTCACCATGTATCCAAATTGATAATCAGGTTTTTTTTTTTTTTCGTGCGCTTGAATATAGATGACTATGTAAAGCAGCACGTTTGGTTTTCGAGGCATACGTGGGTCCTGAACGTCTTGAGAGTGGGCTTTTCTCGAACAACAATGGCAGTTTTCTTTTGACCTGGTCTCTTCAGACGGGAGCCGAGTGCTTGCTTCGACATGTGGTTGAGTTTCAGATAGCTCAAGCAATTTGGCCTACAACAATCAAGACAACGCGACAAGCAACAGCGAGCTTCAAGCGTTCACGTGCAGGCCATTAAGTCGTCTCTTCATGCAGCAGCTGCGGCTGCTGCCCTCCGAGTCTCTTCTGGCGGGGGAGGAGGCTGTTACGACCAAGCATCCGCATTTGCGCGCTCTATTGTTCGCCTGTGGGCATGGAAAAGTTTTGTGAATATGTGGTGATGGTCCATTGGCTCTAAGTGAGCCTGTTTCCAGGAATCCTGTTTTGTAAGCATGTTTTGCTTTGTGGACAACCTGCAAATGCCAAATTGGCCCTGTCAAGAGAACGTCTGGAAAAACACAAAGAAACGTCCCCCTGCGGGAAATAGCAGGAAGTGCTTTCTTTTGTTCACCCTTCCAGTCGAGAAGTGCTATCCTCCAGTGATGAATGCCTCCTATCCAAAGGAGACGACAGAGTGACATGTCCGCTGACGTGCAGGACAAGAGAAGAGCATGACTCATACGGCCATTAAGTGATTTCCCGGGAATGCAGGAAAGATTTGCAATTGTCGAAAAGGGACCATGTTGGGAGCCCTATGCGGCGCCACGTGCACTCGGGTTTCTGAGAAGTAAAACCCCCAGAACCAGCCTGTGGTTTCTTTGCTGAAGAATAGAAATGTACCTCCTCTCCTCGCCGTTCCCAAGCTTTTCCCGCCAACAAGTGATCACGCCCAACGAATGAATGCCGGACCAGTCAGTGCTTCAGACCATCAGTGCAGTGATGTGTTCGATTGGATGCCGATACCTGAGGGGCGTGCCCTGGATTTGGTTGGTCAGCATCTTCAGAGAGGGGATGGACATAGGGGGTTTTTAAGGACGCTGCAGAGCACGAAATGTCGCTCTGAGCCCTGGGTAAACGGCTCATCCAGTCGCTTCTCGCTATGAACTCTTAACGCTTGCCATTTTGCTGATGTACCTTTCTTTTTCGTGTAAATATTGTAAATACGTTTTCTCAAAGTGCCAGTAAACCTGCTTGTACATATTTTACCAACTTCGAAGATTCAATCCTACTTCAACCCCGAGTCTCTGCACGCTACCAAGTGAAGGCCGGGTCGACATAGCCCCAGCGTCACGACATCCTATACTGCCTGTAAGTGACAGGCACCCAGAGGAGCCAGATCCCAAACAATGGTTACACCTGTTCTTAAATTAGGAATCCAGTAAAAAGTTCAATTTCTTTAGTACATTGTTTCGGAAGAATTCAGTCTTAGGACGAATTCTTGCTTAGGGGACGATTTTTCCTAGAGGCATCTTCCTGAAGGGCCTTTTCTGGTGGTTATGTTTTTCCGAGGCCGTATCCTCCGGGGACATTTTTTCCGGGGATGTTTTTACCTACACCTGATTTTTCCGCCCCCAATTCCTCTCTCTGCGTTGTTTGCGGACATCAACCTGCTTTTAAAATATGGACCTCGGATTCTCGAGCCGAAATGCGCACGTAGGAGGGTCGTCGCTGACGAAACGCAAGAGACGGGAATCGTAGTTGGCGAAACGCACATGAAAGGATTTATGTTTTCGTGTTTACCACATGTTTACAGCTAAGCAGATCAAAATACTGGAGCTAACCGAAATACACACGTAGGCTTCTGATAATTAAAATATTATACTTCCTTACCTCTAACCAGCTGGCGATACCGACTCTTTCAGTGTGGTCCAGTGAAAATGCTGTGGACACATGTTCGTGGACCTTTTACAATACAGGGGAACCCCCTCCTCAGAATAGGGGAAAGCATTTTTACGACTATAACGACTCCTTGCACGTGGTCAGCTTCGGCGCTGGTGCCAGAGCAGGCACAAGAGAAACATTTTAGCGAAGAGGACATTATTTTTGCGAAAGCCGTATCGCGTGGTTGCACAAGCGTTCCTAAAATACCATTCCAAATCATAGTCATGATGGATGCTGTCAGTTCACTGCCTGTTACTGTAGTGAGTAAAAGTGCTAAGTGCCGCTAGTCCGGAACGTTTCAAACTTTCCGGAAGTCAGAGAGCACTACGGAGGTACAGTCTTTGTCAAAAGTGTAGAGTCCAGGGGGTCTGCTTCTGAGCCACTTTGTGCCGCTTGTAATGAATCTCCAGTGTTCCGAATCTCTTGGTGGTAAGAAGATTTTTGTCCTATACTCTTTCCCATGCGAACGACCTCCCCTAATGCTAAATCAGCGCCACTACCCGGCTTAGAAGCAGATCCCCTGGGTTCTAGACTTTTGACGGAGACTGTACATTTCTCATCCGCTTGGAGCAATGCAATGTATACCTGGCCTTAGGAACAGCTTGCGGCCTCCCAGGAAGTTAGCAAATTCAAGTTTCCACTTTGTTACATTTCTTTGAGTGCCTGCGTGCGAACAGGCCGCTTTCTTTAAATTCTGCGTGCAGTTTCTTTCGCAAGTGTTTTTTGAGCTTGTCTAATGCCGCCTCCTTAGATGTATTCTATTCGACTAAGAAGGAAATAAATACTCGCAACGTTACCGAGAATGTGCCTACATAGCTATAGACGCGAAAACGGCATCTGGGCCCGTGTTTTTCTGCATATACAATGAAAAATGAACCCCTTGCGCGGAAGCCTTTCCGTTTCATAATAGCGAAGTAGACGCGCAAAGAGAAAACGCGGCGCAAAGCAGACCATTCAACGTGGTTGCTGACTATCAGCTGCTGATCTTGTTGCCGCAGGTAAAATAGGTGTACACAATATCCAAAAACAAACACACACAAAAAAAGATCAAAGTTGTAGAACATGCATGTGGTGACGGCGGTTTCCTCCGTGCGTGCGTGTGTGTGCGTGCGTGCGTGTGCGTGTATTATGAGCGCGCGCGCACGTGTTTCCGGGTTATTCCTGCAATAAAACGAACATTTGATTGTCAATGTTCTTGTAGTCTCTTTCGCGTTCCTATTGCGTCTTTTTCCGCCGTTCCTTCACTGCAAGCTGCCGAATCGGCTCGTCTAGCTTGACATCGTACATTACTCTGTAGCGTGTTTTATTTTTATTCGGATAAGGCACATAATAGCCTACGAACAACGGTTCTCCCTTACAAAAATGAGTTTTGAAACTCTATTGTTGGACTATTGACCGCCTTTTGAATTTATTGAATTTCGATAGACATTCAACCCCAGCTGAGTGCAATCTTTACAGGGCCCACAGAATTTTCATTGTGTTCTACCCAATAGACTTTTTGTGCTATTTTTTCTATGTGCTTTTTGTTGTCAGTTTTAAACGTTCACGAACAATTAGCGTGTACTGTTCAAGCTGACCCATGTTTTTAAGTAGTTTTAGGCACAAATGATACGAACATGATGTGACAATTTCGTTATGAATTTTTGGTCTCACTTGTAATCAACTATTGGCCACATTCTGCAAAGGGAAATATAAGAGCAGCATGCAGTTGCGTGCTCGTTCATGTTATATAAAAGTACATATTAACGGTGCACACTTAGCTCAAGCTTCGCAACACAGTGAAAATATGCCCTAAAAACTTCATGATGGCAAAGCCTCCACTAATAATGCAAATACATCGTTGAATGTCAGTCAGAATCCGTAATGAATCAGCTTCTGTATGTCGCAGAAGGTAACTTTAGTGGTAGGACATATTTTATATTTATCATAAAACAAGTTCAGTGAGTCATCATACTAACAAACAGGATCCTAGATTGAACCTACCATGTAGGGCAGGACAGAGCTTTTTTAAACCAGTTGCAAAGTTCACTATATATATGCTTCAGGGTCTGACATTCTGCCCAAGCCTAGGTATTTTTGCCCGTAGCTTTTGCCGCAAAATGAGGTGCAGTCTGTATTGGAATCCTGTATGTCTTTGGAGAATTTAACTGTTATTTTTTTCTTTTCCTTCCTTTCTTAAAGTGGACACCATGCTAAAATGAAGTCACTTTAAACATTGAGGGGTTCTAATAATGACGGATTGATCCCACGCATACTATAGAGTTAACACGCATAGCAAAAACATTCGCGTATGAAATAAAAAGAAAAAAAAATAGGATTACACGCGTCTTCTATCCGCGACTCGTCTTTTCAAAGAAGCATTCGGCCACTGCCTTGCTACTGTCCACACCCATCTTTCCCCCGTGCCGCGAACGGCGCCAGCATGTCCGGAGGGTCGAGAGTTACTTCCTGTCGGCTGGGGGGAAAAAGGGGGAGGGGGGGAGGGGTTGCTCCCTCTGGGTCTCTGCTCTCTGCCTTCTCCGTGGTTTGTCTTCACGGAGATGACCTTGGCTGCAGCATAGCTCGCGCAGCGGGGGCGGCGGCTCCCCCTTTTCACCGAAGCTGTTCTTCTGCGCCCTGTTTTCTTTGCACGCAGACGCGGGTACGCTGAGTGCGGCGATGTGCCAGTTCAGTTGGCGTTTTCCCGCCACCGTGGTCGCATCTTGCGCTGTGAGCGAAGCACCGTATGTAGGTTTTTCGCTGGTGATTATCACGAAGATCGTTTTGTTCAAATTTGAGCGCGAACGTACGCATTTAAGTCTTCGGAGGAATCCGCTCTTGGGTGGCAGCTTCTGCGCAAGGAGGACGTGTTTAAGAAGTTCAACAGTCGCAGGCGTTTTGGATTCTGGGCGAAAAGCCGGCACGGGCGGAGGGAGCGTCTGCACTTTGGTGAGAGTTTTACTTTTTCCTATTCGTGTTTGTGCCAGTCTTGTACAGTGTGTGCTACAAGGGGAAGCGAGCATGTAAATATTTCTAGCAGGCAAGCCAGCCTCGTCGGAAAAAAAGGAGGGAGAGAGAGAGAACCAGGCTTGTCTCTAACGCGGACGCTGGGGCCGATGGAACGCCAGTTGGGATGGCGACATTTTCTTTCTTTTACAAGGTGACCGTTTTTGACGGATTGTTCGGCACAGTGCTGTACTCTTTCGATACGCTACTCGCGCTGAGACGGACACATTATCGAGATCATAATATGCCTCTGTCACACATTGTGGATTATTGAATCTGTGCAGCTCCACCATTTTTGCAGTGTTTGTTTTTGTTTCCACTCATTTTGGTGCCTATAGTTGGTAATTCTGCTTCAAGTTTTCTGGGTAGTAATGCTTGTGACTTGCACTTTGCTATTTATATTCACAATAGGATCTTTGACGGCAGCATACATTGTTTATCAGGTAGAAATGAACGATGTGGTAGTGCTGCCGAGCTGTGGAAGCGGCGGTCGATGCCGTCTAAGCAGTGAAAGACAGCGACAACTCATTTTAGACAAGAAATTTCTTGAGCTATGACGTGGAGCAGCGCACAAATGCCTTTCCTCTATTTTTAAGTTAGTATATACCGCAACTTAATTATGATTTATATTGTTTATTTCAGCATCACATGCGAGGAGTTCCCGGACGTATCAGCGTTTTACGCAAAGAATAGCCTGGCGTCATACCTTGCACATGAATTGAAATAAAGCAAATAAACAACCCAGCTCATGTTATGGGTTCACCAAAGATGCATATTTTTTCTTTCTCATTAACGCGCATTTTTTATTCTGTGTTCCCTTTCCGCTGCGGATTAACAGAAAATGCTGCGTGATCAACGGTTAGCCAGGAGCAGGCACGAGGTGGTTTACATTAATGCAAAAGTAGAACAGCACATATCCTTGCTGCGGTCAGTCAACGCATTCTATGTTCTGCTCGATCAATCAACAATTTAGTCAGTTTAGTGTAGGTTAATGAGTGAGTAAGTATAATGGGGCTTAAAAGATCAAGATCTGTTTTGTTCTTTTATGCCTCACTATGCTTATCATTAACCAGCACTGATCAGACAGGATTGTTGATTGGTCGGGCAGAACATAGAATGTGGTGACTTATCGCAGCTAGGAGATGTACTGTACTACTTTTGCATTAATGAAAATCACCCCGTGTCTGCTCCTGGCAAACCGATGGTCGTGTACTATTTTCTGTTGTTCAGGAGTGGAAAGGTAGCAGAAAATCAAAAAGCGTCACTTGCAGAGTTTCTGAAGCATTTGAGCCTGAAATCAACAGAATTTCAGTTGCGCGAATTCCAAAAGCGCTCTTAAGAAACACATGGGCCACTATTTCATAAGCGCTCAACAAGAGGTCAACACTGCATCATCCAAGATGTTGCCGATTATCAACAGACTTTCAACAGCGTGTATTGACACAACGCTTTCGAATTTCTATAGAAACCCTACATGCATGTTTGTAAGGGCTACGAAACCCAGACTAGACAGAACGAAACAAAGCGTGCTAACACGTTTTTCCCCTCTCGAGAAGTGCAACTCACTACAAGCTGGAGCTCTAAAGAGTCTGGTATTAATGTCCAAGCCTATGGTACAAGTTCGTCCTGTAACGTATCAAGGAAAATATTTGCGCGCCTCTGTGTCCTCCTTTTTTCAGGGGCTAATCTGATCTACCTTTTCACGTAGGCCGCATGAACGCGGCGTTTAGATCAAGTTTACTGTCTTTTATTTTTCTCTTGTTGGGGACCGGCACTTATTTACTGGCTTCTCGATCTCGCATTATGCCAAGATCTTCCTGCAGCACACTACGCACATTTTTAAAAATTGTACCACAGCGCACACTTGTCACGGTGTGTAAAGATTACTTGCGATGAAAGAAAGGCGCTATAACGTTCCCACTCTCGGTGCCCGCCGAAAACGCGCCATGAGGCGAAGGATAGAGAGAAGGAGGAGAAAAAGCGACGCTTTGGTGGAGGGCTGCGGCTTAATTTTTACCCCCTGGGGCTCTTTTAAGGGCGTTGGGCTGCGGAGCGCGCGGCCACGAGACCGAGCCCCGGACGCAACGGCCGCATTTCGATGGACACGAAATGCAAAAGAAGCCCGTGTGCTGTGCGCTCTCGGTCGGCGCGCTATCTTGAAAAACCCTGCAGGTGATCGAAATTAACCTGCTGCCCTGCAACACGACGTCAATTTCTCTCTACGTTTCACTCGATCGTTCATACCTTCCTTGCCTTTCCGGGCGAAGTAACCTGCCTTCCTTTCGTTTTTTTTTTACCCTCTCGTTACTGAGCAATACTCTGCAATGCCCTCTTCTCGCAGAAAAATGATCTCAAGGACGCACCCACATTATTTCGTCTTCCCGCTAAATTCTGTCCCAGAGAGCTTTTCCTTCCCTCTTTCCTACAGCACTCGCCATTACAAAAACAAGACAGGAGCAAAAAAAAAAAAAAAAAAGACAACTACAACAAAAGCAGAAGCATGGCCAAATAATCGTGAAATAGCCGGCGAACCCAGCGTCTTGCTGGCCCGCAGCTGTCTCCCCTATCTGAAGGGCCCGAAGAAGCTAGGTTATTTATTGCTTTCGCAGTCCCAAGAATCTACTTCAGCACCTTGTGTTCACTGCTCAGTAATGTTCAAGCCACGGTGGCTCGCGCCATGGACCCTTCCGCCTATTTCCCCAAACCCTAATCCTCCCTTGCCCTGGTGACGAGTGTAACCAGGCACCACTACGCCCTAGCCGACGCAACAACGAGTGCAACTGCGCTGCGCTCCCAACTAGTTTTTAACCAGCCTTTTTTGCACCATCTCTCCCTTCAGCATTCCCTTGACGCCTTGTGTCCTGCTGCTTGGGGAATAGTTCTCATGGGACAGCCGTGACCATGCTACACACGAGGTTTCAGACGCACTGTTCTGCTCAATTCCGTCTCCTTTTGCCGATTCGTTACGCTCGGCTTCGGCTTGCCGCACGTCATTCTTGCTTTCGCGGCACTGTCCTAGTGGCGCCCTTTAGTAAAAGTAATTTCGAAAAGAATTAATAACCTTTGTTGCGAAATTACTACCAAAAGTAATTCATTACATTCCTAAATTACCAAACCGAGAAAGTAATAAATTAAATTTAATTACTGGCAAATAATTAAATTAGAGTAATTGCTTTACTGTAATTCAATTTCTGCCATGTCTGTTCCGGGCTATTGGAGCTGGAGGTGAGTGGGCGCCGCTGTATACCGGTCGGTAGCGAAACATGGTTTGGTTTGTGAGGTTTAACGTCCCAAAGCGACTCAGGCTATGAGAGACGCCGTAGTGGAGGACTCCGGAAATTTCGACCACCTGGGGTTCTTTAACGCGAAAGATGAACGGAAGCGCGCACATGCGGCCGGTGTTCGTGCTCTCCTGTGCGTGGCAGCATGGGAAGTCTACACATGACCGAACTGTTTCAGAAGGAAGGCTAAATCATCTGCAGAATGCTTGTTGTTGAAAATTGCTGACAAAAAGAAAAAAAGAAAGAAGAGAGACGTCTAAAACTGTAGGACAGCCTTAAACTGTTTACAGGTATGTAGGCTCAGCAAGTTTGTGTCCTCCTTCCTTTTTTTTACTTAAGGCTCTTGAGAAATAAAATTAGCAACGCAGTGAAACTTCTACTTTCAGTGGGAGCGCCAACCAACTTGAGCAAGTGTCTGAGCAAGGATGTCCTCCACTCTCAAGAGCCATTCAGAATATTGGTTGTATTGTGTGTAACGAAAATACATGGGGAAAGGAGAGGCATGTTACCTGTCACTCCCTGCGGACACCCCGACCACGCCATGGGTGAAGGTAGGAGGTGGGGAGGGAGACAGTAAAGTCCGAAAGGGGCACCGCAGTGTTGCGTGGGGTTCTTCCTCGTGTTCTGATATAGTACATAGGACTAATCATGGGAGGCGAAAAATGGTAGGAGTAACATTAAGAGACAGAAAGCGTGCAGAGCGGGGGCTCATAGAAATAACAAAAGTTACTGACATTCTAGTGGAAATCGAAAAGAAATGGGCATGGGTAAGACATGTAGTGCGAAGAGAGGATAACCGATGGTCGCTTAGGGTAACAAACTGGATTCCAAGGGAAGGAAAGCGTAGCAGGGGGCGGCAGAAAGTAAGGTGGGCGGACGAAGTTAAGAAGTTCGCAGGGGTCAAGTGGATGCAGCTGTCACAGAACCTGGGTTAATTGGAGAAATATGGGAGATGCCTTCGCCCTGCAGTGGGTATAGTCAGGATGATGATGATGATATCGTACATGACACAGACGTCCTTAGGCTTTTGCTTCCATTGAAGCGCTACCACCGTGGCCGGCATTCGGCTCGTGTTCAACAAGAGTCGGAGGAAGACGAGGAGGAAAGGCAGGGAGGTTAACCCGTAAAAGAAACCGGTTTGCTACCCTGCACTGGGGCAACGGGGTGAGTGGATATAAAAGTTGTGAGAGAGGGATGGGTAAAGTTAGTACAGTCACGTCAAAGACATGTCACATCACATCACGTCACAGTCATATCACGTAACATAACAGCAAATCATAGTGTTTCGGTTAGGCCTGTGCTTTTCATAAAGCTGAGCAGGGCCTGGGAGGTCTTAAACGTGGACGATCGCCGTGTCCAGGGACCTAAAATCTTAATTTCAGTCAATGGGCGACCTTCTAGATGCTCCATAGCATGGCATATACACTGCCTTTCCTCACTGTATATGGGGTACACTCACAAAGAATGGGGCCTATAGACTCGTCGCAGCCGCCTATCATAAAAGAAAACGAGTTTGTGAATGCTACACCAACCCACAGGCGGCACAGCAAAGTTTCTTCGCGTCGGGGTAGGCCAGATGGAAGCCGGAGCTTCAGATCAGGGTCCAGGGATTTTATGCAGCAGTTCGCAAACTGGCCAGAATTCCACAAGGAGAGCGTGTGTTCCCGTGTAACCATGGGGTACCAAATGGCTGGTATCGCCAGTGTAGCACGTGGATTTTACCACGTTCTCCTAAAGACTGTTTCCTAAGAAAATGACTGTGTTTAAGGAAACGAAAGACGACCCACTCTGAGCTGTGTAGGAGGGTAAAAAGCAACAAAAGGGAATGCAGTTGTATTGCTGTAATTTACGACCAAACTGTACGTATGTATCTTCAGCAATGAATGACGTATCACGAAATGGTTGACTGTTCATAACGACGCAGAAGTACGCAAACTTAACAAGGACACAGAAGGCGAGACACTGCGCTGTGTCTCGGCATCAATTCCTGTGCCCTTGCGACGTTCGCGCTATTTTGCGTCGTTGTTCAACAAAGCGACTCAGCATTGTGTGCTTTCTCCGTTTTGTGGCTCCTCTGGTATGCGTATTAAATTGAAAAGAAGGGCGGACGTTGAGGGCGAGAACTGTATGCGGCGGCCGGCGCTTTTTGTTCTCGGTGACAGTGGCCGCATATAAAGATCACCGTGCTGGATGGGGACCCGGTCCTTTTTAAAATTCATAAGCTCTAACTAGCCCCGTCTCGATGACTCATAGTTTGACGCTCGACTGCAGCGTCTATGAGAGTAAGTGGGATCACGTGGCTCCTCTTACAGCTGCTGAGTAGGCGCTCCAGTGGAGTTGCGCGTTTAAAAAATTGGAAAACTTATTTTTAACGATATAGCGTTTAAATGCCCCGTTCTCGAAAAAAATCCGGCATCGGATTTGTGAGCTTAATATCACGGGCATGGTCCGGGAGATGGTAGTTGGCAATTCACATGGCCGAGCAGTGAATCGGTTGTTCTGTGTAACGATGCTACATGCTCTTAAGAGCTGCCAACTCGGGCTACTCACTTCAGATTGGAGGGTGGGTAAGGATCTAACTTCGAGGGATCTTGAATGCCTAGTTAGCGACGCTACTCCCAAAGCCACGCAGGCACATTCGCAAGGTTTCGCTGGCTTTATCTCTATTTTCGGTGGTTGCCATTAACGACATCTCTTTGTACCCTTAAATGGGGAGCTTAAATGTTCCGTAAATATTTTATTACTTTAATTTTGCTTGTTAGCGAATGTCAGCATCGTACATACTGATCTTGCGCCGTCGCTAGAGTTGCACTTTAAGCTGTTACCACATTCCGTAACTTCTCATCAATACCGGACGTACGCTACGAAACCTAGCGTAAGCTCCCATTTTTGTCCTAAAGTTAGCTGAGATAAGCTCAGTTAACCAAGCTAGTAATGGACAAAGAAGTGACTGTTCATTATCACGTGTGCAGGAAGCATTTGAGCGAGCATTTTGTCTACAGCGTTCACGCGCAAAACAGTTCGAGGTGTAGTGGGCGAAGGACCGGCACGGGATTTTACGTTCTCCTGCTTATTTTAAATCTAACAAAGCTAGACTGTCGCTAGGAGGCTGGAAATGTATGACAGTGCCTTCACGAAGCCAATACCCTCCATTCTTTTACATTTTGAGGCTCTAAATGCACTGCTGTTCTGGCTTTCATCATTACTCAGTTCAAATACTTTTTCTTAATTCCATGATCAAACAAGGAGCTCATTTGCAACAAATGGTGCTGATGCGTGCAATGTGTGTTTCTCTCCCTTGCAGTGCTGTTTTACGTCTCTAAACTGGAAATGAAAGCGCCGGACGTGAACATGGACATTGAATTAGTGCAGTGCGTTACGAAGGAGACGCTCGGCATGCATGAACAGTCTGCTACCTTATTAGCGGCGTCGTAATTAATGCACTACTTATTAAGGCGAAAGCCTCCTTTGGCTCATAGTGAAAAATCTCACGTGAGCGAGATCTGCCCGAGAGATGCCGCTAGGTGTGGTCTCTCTTGTCTACCGTTCCTGTCGTCTCCATGGCAACGTAGGGGGCGCGATGGTCAGCGAAGCCATATCGCCAATCTCACACTTGCAGGAGCACTGCAACGAACGCGCGCAAAGGAGCGCCACGCGACAGGAGCGATGGTGCACCGTAAAATCCCACACTTGAAGCCCCGCGCGGGTAGCGCAGCGGTTAGGGCTCGCAACCACTGTACCCAATAATGCGGGATTGAATCGCGGCCTTTGCGGGGGCTTTGCGATGGAGGCGAAAAGCTAGGCGCCCGTGTGCTGTGCTCTGTTACATCAGTTAAAGAACCCCCTGTGGTGGAAATTTCCGGAGCCCTCCACTAAGGCGCCTCTGATAGCCCGTGTCGCTTTGGGAAACTAAACCCCATAAACCACAAACTGTAAACTACACTTTCACCAGCACTGCAACGACCGCGATCCTCGTTCGAAACAAGGGCTCAAAGCTAAAGGGGCGCAGCAGTGCAGCCGTGGCCTAGTAGTTCGAGCACCCGTGTCGGTTGCGGTAGGTGGTTAGTTAGACAGCCACCCCCCGCCGCACACCCACAGGTAAAAATCGGTACAAGTGTCCTGCAGCCTCGCGCTCAGCTTACCTAGGGGTGTGCGCTTAGAAAAAGCTGCGTAAACTACGCGGCTCCCCCTGGTGGGCCAAACCCAGTTTCGTACAACCTAACAGCCTGCAAATGTGGTTTATATTCGTATTGGTAATTACTTTGAACTTCAGCTTTAGCAGCAGTCAGCAGCAGCTGTAAAAAAAAAAAAGTGGTGACATAAAGGGCTTCTCCCGCGCGAGGCAGGCTGCATTTCAGGAGATTCGGGCAAAGACGGAATTGATAAAGAAGATGACGTGCCAGTAGAGATAGAAAGGTCGCCATGTTCCTTTGAAGTGTCAGCGGAGGTAATAAACGTTGCCACAGATTTAAGTGCAATGGACCAAACAGCTCCGAAGAAACCACACTGCCCGCCACATCCTAGTGCCGACGTCGTCACACCCGGTCTTCAAAGGCCTCCTCTTTTGAGGCAGGTACACCACGATGAGCGACAGGAAGGTGAATTTCGAGTGTTGTGCTCAGCGCCGCATTCTCCTGAGCGCAGCGGAGACGGAGCATCCGGGACGAACTGGAGCTGGCCACCTGCAAGCGGAACAAAGTCTGAAGAAGCGAGACAAGTCAGTCAAAAAAAGAAGCCTCCGGCTCGAGCCACGACTTCGTCTTTGGGGCCTAGATGCAACGCTAAGCTTACGTCAGCAGCACTAAGTCCGGCTCTCACAAATACTGCGTTGACGTTGAGGCAAAACGAGAGAAAGGCGGCAAACTTCGACGTGCTCACCTCTTCGTCGGGCGCTCTCAGAAGCTTAACGGGTGGACCCTCACGTGCTTCTGCACCGGGACAATTAAAGACAGACGAAGATGGCAGACACTTCATCGACGACACTGTTGGAGTTTCTAAACATTCGCACGAGCACTCGTCTGTGACACAGCAGCAAATTTGGAACGAACCCGAGAGGGAGAAGGAAGGTGGTCGTTGTGAAGAAAGGTCCGTCCAGCTCGATGCTCCGAGTGGCCAGCTCAACAAGAATGCTTCGCAACACAGTGTGGCGGTCGGCAGCTCTCAAAATTTGTACGTTCAGAAGGCAAGTATTGCAGCCCAGCCAGACGGGGCGGGCGACTCGAGCTTTGTGCGTACAAGCGAGGAAGATCTCGGTGCAGTTGACGGTGACGGTGCTTCAGACCCCGGTGCGAGTCGAGAGGCAAGGATGAAGGTTGAACCACAGGTGAAATTTGATGTGTGCGAGGCTCGCAAGGTTATCTTCACCTTTTCCGGCATCGGGGCGGTGACCAGCGCACTCGAGACTGAACCCGTAGTGACGCTGAAGAGTAAAATGCGTGAGGTCCTGTCCCTGTACACATTCCACGCGGTGTGCCGATTCCGCAAATTTTTTGGTGTGACCATGGTCTCTTTGGGCTTGTCTTTCTGCTTGGGAGAGTACGACAACTTTTGTCATTGGCCATTCCGCAAGACCGTTTTTTTTGAAGTCCTTCATCCCCAGAGGAAACCAAGGTTCATGAAAGCAGAGTTATATCCACTGCGGGCAGTGCCAGAAGATGCATTTACGAAGCCAGTCGCCGGAACTGAAAATCCCGCCGTGTTCACTCAAGATTATGCTTGGGTCAACGTTGTAAAGGCAGGGTTTGTCGCCAACGATGCCCTCTGCTTTCAAGTGTGGTTTGAGTGACGTGGTAGTGTGTTCTTGATACTTCGTGCTAAATAAATGTAAAAGTGCTGTTCTTCAGTTTGTTCTTCGGTTTATATTCCCGACTTTAATCCTGTATTTTATTTCATTGGCGCGCTCATCTTTGAAAATAAAGATCAGGAAGGAAAAATCATTTCACCCTACCGTATCGTTAATATTTACTGAAAAACGCAGAAAGGATATCTTGCTTTCATTCTCACGAAATCAGGAGTATGAAATTCCGTCCCATCCTGATGTAAAAGGGGCCCCAAAATGGGCTTCTGCCGCGCAAGGCGGACTTGCGGTTGTCCGATGGCGGTGCGAATTACTGGCCCATCGGCGCAACGTTTTTGGTCCATAGCCTCTTTGCCCAGCCTTTCATCCTAAAGAGCCGACCACTAGGCCGGGGGAAAGCTTGTAGCCATTGAAAACCGGTTGGTGCCCGGCGGTATCGGGAATATAACTTCGTACGTCCCGAATGCGAGGCGGATGCTCTGCCCATTGTCACCGCTTCGGTTTTTTTCGACCAAGATTATTCGTCCACGTCCTTTTTTGCAAGCATTTCACCCCAGAAGAGCCCAGCACCAGGACGGGGGAAATCTTGCACCCATTGGAAACCGGAGTTTACGCTGCGGCACCTGGAATCGAACCTGGTACCGTGTGAAGCAGCAACGGTCGGGCTAGCGCCATTCTCCAGTGCAGACTCTACAGTGCTCTCGCAATTGTTTTTTCTACTGCCTTCATGTTGTTTTCCCCGTTATCTATGATATATTACTATCATGTATTACTTCACAGCTGCAGGCATTCAATTGCGCATCTGATTGTTAGGTTCGATCTTAGCTAAAATTCATGGATAGCACTTAAAAATAATCACACTATATTTTTCGTGGTTACCCAGATGGGGGACAGTTGCGCCAAAGCGCCATTTTGATACAATGCAGTATTCTGCGCCATGCTGCCCGAAAAGCATTAAATTCGCCGAAATCGCGCGAGCTTGCGCCAAAAACACCGCACTTTTTAATTTTTAGCTCCACTTGATGGGGTTTCCAGTGTCGGCCGAGCATACGAAGCAGTTTGTGATGGAGATTGCTATTCCGCTCGGACTGCACGTATTCTACGTATATGTATTCGATCAGAGTGAATATTCGTGAATTGCGGTATTTTTTGTGTCCGGACTCGCGGCCAGCGATCGTGGATTGCAAGCGGCGTTCATTGGTTGCAGCTTTTCACAAGGCTCATATTATTTACTCACCTTTCGTGGAATCGACGCGTGCGGTAGTACTAATTAGGGAAGAACGCGATGCCTTGACGGCAATGAGAGCCGGCAGCAGCAAATGAGTGAGACATGCGGTTTGCGCGGCACGTCATAGTGCGGGGCCAGAGCGCAATCAACGAGTAGCGGCGACGAAGGCAAGCGGGTGCCAGTGCTACGATCATTTTCGATCACTGTACCAAGGGAGACGCGGCACCTGCACAACATGTCCCGCATGGCAACACAGTGGAACAGACAAAGCATCCGTGCTCTTTTGCGATCGCTTCGCGGTGACCGCATTAATCGTTCACAAGTTTTGCAACATCGAATTTATTCGAACTGCGGTGATTCCGACTGTTGAAGCGTCGTCCTGCAGGTCCACGTAATTATATGGCGTTGGTCGCTCGTTAATACGGGCGTGGTCGCGCTCGCACCGGTAAATTTGTGCGGGGCATCCCGTCGAGGCGCGACCCGCGCAGCCAGCGATTGAAGAACTAAGTCCCCCAAATCGGAATTTAATAGAACAGTGGTGCACGTGCACTTCACGCGTGGTATGGCGGGCACGATCACGGTCGGAGTCCCCAGATGTCATGTGAAGCTCAGGGGCATTGTTTCAGTTAATTTCATCGTCGCCCCGCGGCTGCAGTCAGGTGCGTGATTCGGTGAATCGCGCATTGCGAACGTTAATTGATTGGCGCGACACGGGTCCGTTATTCTTATTTGCGGGTGTGTTCACGCGTTCTAATGTCTACACATATTTCTCTCACTTTCATCCGTGTGCTTCGTCCAGTGGGCTGAAACTGCGTGCTGCTCGAAATCCGTTCAGTGAATGAGACTGTTTCTTATTAGGTACCGCTTCTCCTGTATTGCCCGGACAAAGATCGGATGACTTAATGATTTTAATGAAGATTTACATTCCATGGCCGCAGTCCCAGGTTGCTACATACTAATATTGCTGCAACAAAACGATTATATTCCTTCTCCTTAAGAATACTCCTGAACGCACATTTTCTGCCCCATAACGTGCTTCAGAAGACATATCTGCCTGCTCCAAGAGCAGCTCTAAAAGCAAATCTGGCCATGCTATTCCTGTTAAAGCCCGCAGGGATCACAGTGTTTTGTGTGTTCCCATTACTTTGGAAACAGGCCGTTTACGTAGCACAGTGTTTCTGCTAATATACCGACGTTGTTAGATTTGGGGTTCGGGTGCGCCCTGGATGATTCCCTATATATGGCGACGCCCGTTCCACCCAGGAGAGAGATGCTGACAAGTGAAGGCAGTACGGAGTTGAATGACGATGAAGACTGCGTTTATCTACATCCTTGACGAATCAATCAAGAACCAAGAACGAGAGCAAGAGACATGATGCCCGTGCCCATTCGGGAGTTTTATAGAGTTTGTCTTCCCTAAATTCCCTAGGTTAAGAGCGGGGCATAGTCGAGGGAGTGTCTTGATCACTGCACAATGACTCACTTCCACAAACTCTTAAGGTATAGGGACACACTAGCGGGAAGACGCGCGCGGCATGCCGCCGGCGGCAAGCAGCTTGCCGCAAAACCTGCCGCGGCGGCGCGTAGATCTGCCGCGCGACGAATGGGTCGAGGATCCATTTTCGGCGGCTTGCCGCGTGCCGCCAATCGGATGAGCCAATGTCTCGTCCTTTTGCGCACGTATATTTTACTGTCCATCATGAGCCAATGAGAGACGTCCGGCTCAGCGACGTGCGGGTCAGTGTCGCCATCTAGTGGCTACTACAAGGCAAAGGTGGGCATTTGACCTCAAAAACTTCGACCTCACCTCAAACTCAAAAAATATTTGGCGACCTCACTCAACCTCAACCTCATAAATTGAGGTTGAGGTCCCCTAGATGACCTCACCTCACTTTTCAGGTGACCATTGGCGACCTCACTCAACCTCACCTCAAACTCAAAATGTGAGGTTGAGGTCGGGCACTCGACCTCAAAAAAAAAAAAAAAAAAAAGAATCATCAAATTAAACTGTAACGTAACGCAAATATACATTTCTCGGTAATCCTAGCATATATAGGCAAGCAAACATTTTGTCGTATGAAGGCTGTATTTTACTCTTAATTTTATACAACAATTAATATCCCGGATAAAAGAAAAACTCCGGAGACTCCATGTCCAATCCTGCGCTAAAGTAGCAATCCTCTCCCCCTCTTCGCCTACCATTTATTTGGTCCGTTTTATTCTAAGGCCTACATGGGTACCACATTACTACGCATAGGCCCATAATGCAATACAAACAGTTCATCCCATCCGACCAACATGAATAAAATCCGTATTAGAAATAAAACAAGCCAGTTCTTACTATATACTGAAAAGACAAATGCTGTTGATCCTAGTGACGATGGCAACAATAACGATATGCTCTTTTTCTTAATTCGAAAAAAAAAACAAATTGATGATTGCCAAGCAGTGTTTTTTAATACACTGTACATTGTCTTGGGACCGTACACATCAAATTGGGGGGAAAATAGGAATACAGTCGTGCCTCGTTAGTATGGACACTTTGGTTTCCGACCAAAACTGTCCATAACGCGAGTCATCCATAATAACGAGTCATGATAAAAATGAAAAGTATTTTTTTAAGAAAAACTTTATAATTAATGACAGCTTTTTAAATTAAATTTCTAATTAAAAACAGCCGAGCTGTCGATGTTGCCCCCTTCTCCGTGAATCCGTCGACCCAAAATGTCATGTCTGTTCTTAAATCTTGTCAGCTATCCTCATGAGTAGCTGAAGTTAGTAATGCCTATACATAGCGTAGAATACTTTTTCTCAGTAAACATCCCTGTTTTACTGAACAAAAATTCCGTAAGTCATCACAGGTAAAACCTATCAAGACGGAGGAGAAAGGAGGGTGCGCACCCATAATGTCGAGGCAGCGAGCCTTCTGTTGAAGCATTTCGTCGCTCACGACAGCACCACTCGCGCACACATTTCCGAACCACATTAACAAGGCTGACTCCATTTCTTCGAACGGTGCTGGGCGCTGCCGGACTGTAGCTGACGCTGCGATGAGCGATGCCGACGTTGAGCCATTTATCAGAGCCCTGTAGTATCGATGCTACCGTCGACCTGGCGAGGCTGAGGCCTAGTTGAACTTGGGTCCAGTCCCTCACGGCTTGGATTAACTGAGATGGCTTTTGCCGCTTGTATTCACAGATGTCCCGCTTCGCGCCTACGTTCAGTTCCGTTTTTTTTTTTTTTTTTTTTTTTTTGCGTTTAACTCCCGCCATGCCAAAAGTCAGACTAAAGTTGAGGGTTACAGGCTCCTGATTCTTTGCACTCTTTTTGCCTAGTTCACCTCCCCGCCTTTCCGTTCTTCTGATTCTCTTTTTTCTGCCTTGTACTGTTTATGTGAGGAAGCGAGGGAGTCAAGTTGGCAGGCTGCTGAGGGCTATCGAACAGCCCTTTCCTGTGCCGTTTGTATGTGTTCCTATGAAACAAACACTGCAAGCTGAAGTACAGCTTGGAACGACGGCAAGCCGACTACGAAGAGCTCAGACCTTGTCAAGGCCGCATCGTTGACTCAAGGCGAAGCCGACATGCGGACCGCCCGGGGCGCGAAATGTGGCAGTTCGCCACCCCAACAGTGACGAAAACCAGTAGCATGAGAAGGAAGGGCGTCCAGGACGGGACGCCCGGTCCTGGTTGCGTGCTCGCCGCCTTTCTTTTGTCGCTCTACTTCGTGAGTGTGTTTTAACTCTGACCGAAAAGCGTTAACGGCTTCATGGAACATGCTTTGTGTTTTGGGAAAGAAAAACTTCAGTTCCCACCCCCACTTTTTGGCGCTTGTCTTTCTTCCTATTATTTCTTTCCTACGATTTTTCCGGCCTCTCTGTTCACGTTCAGCAGAATTTATTGCGACCACATGTTGCTGTTTTCCCGGTTTTCCCGACTGCGGTCTCTCGTTGCGGCGCTGCCGCTGCACCCAGAAATCTCCCGGTTCCCTCCATTCAGGGTCTTTCTTACTTAGCTGACCCTCGGGTTTCTGTGTACGTTCCTTTCCGCTCTTGCGTCCCTCCCCTTCCTAAAACGACCACACGTCCGCTTTGGTTCTTTCCAACTCCACAGGACTAGTTCAGGCATCCGACCATATCGGCTGTCGCATAGGTTCCCGGCCTGCGCACCCTTCTTTAACTTGCGTTCGGACTCCCCTGCTTTTTTCAAACGATGTCCATATTAACGAGACAAAAATACATGGGCCCAAGTGGGTTCCATGCATTCTTCCCCTGTCCATTGTTCAAACAGCGAGTTTTTACATTAACGAGGCATAAATACATTAAAAAAATTTCGTCCCCAGAAAAACTGTTCATAATTCGGGTCTTCCATATTAAGGGGGCACGAATTTTCCATAAACGCTACTCATGAAACGATCTGTCGTGATGACTAAATCCCCAACAAAACAAACAAAAGAGAAAAGACAGCAACACACCAAATATTCACAAAACTCGGCCAACGCCGAGTAAACAAATGTACCTTCAGACAGAAAATTTCAGAGGAACGCTGTGGATGTTACGAGGTCCCAACCGGTCACTCCTAGGTGTTTGTCTATAATTCTGTGATCCCGAGGCGTATTGCAAGAATTGGCGAAATTGCTTCTTCGAACACCACGCTTACATTAAAAAATTACAGGGTTCGAAACTGCTAGGAAAGAGGGTTAAACGTGAACCATTTTGCAGTCAAATTTCGCCGGACCAAAATGTCCAACCTCCACCCCCCCCCCCAAAAAAAAAAAAAAAAAAAAGAAAACGATACAAATACTTGTACATCCGAATAGAATAGTGGATACCATTTCTCCAACAAGTCTGAGACGAGCTTCTTTGTGTTATTCACTTGTTTTCCTTTAAAGACTGAACTAATAGATTAGTCGGTGGTGTCTCCGAAGCTGCTTCGTCGCATGCACTACACGTGCATCCAGAGTAACCGTTTCCCCGTTAGTGTCGTGTAGTTACAGCACATAAACGTAAAATAAAGACAATAACAACAGAAAGGAGGCGATCAAGCAGCCTGGAGGGACCGCGCTCCCTGCTGTGCACGCGTTCCTCCCTTCGCCGTCCGTCTCTAGGCTCTAGGTTTTGCTCATGCAGTGAACGCCGACCTGTCACCAATACACACCAAAGGCAGCAGCGAATGTGTCAGCTTCGTTTTCAGAGACTACATCGCGCTTTGCAATACTTGCAAAAAAAAAATAAAAAAATAAAAAGAGAAACTAAATGACCGCTCCGGTAAGTGGAAAGGAGGGTTGTGCTATGTGCCTCTGGAAAGATGCCAAAGAAAGAGCCAAATGTGAGGGAAGAAGCCTGTTCTCTGTTCGCCAGTACACGAACGTAAATGTCATACAAGAAAATATATATAAAGAAATACCATGTTGACGAAAGTATACGAAATTTCGCACACTAAAAAAAGAGAACTGCGCTTCCCAGATAGTATAGAAGGCTTGAGACATGGACTTAGTACTGCATTCCTCAGTGCTAGCATGCAATTGGTTTCATTCACATATATTTCAATAGATTTTTAAAGAAAAAAACGAATGTCTGAATATATTACTCCGATATCTGACCACACAAATTTTCATCCGATTGATTTGTCCGTCTCGAGCAGACGGCAGCCCAAAAGAGACACGCTCAGTTTGCCACACTAATTCGTCTGTCTAGACACCGAAATGTTGAGTCATAAAACATCTCAGTAGTTTTTAACTTATAAAAACATGTAGGAGAACGCTTTTCTCTCTTTTCTTTTTTTCCTGCGCCTAAAGTCATTTTAAGATAGACCTGATATTATGAAGTTAAGAATCTCTTACCATAATCCTTCCTCCTGCATTGCTTGGTTTCACGAGAATTTGAGAAAGAAACAAAGGGCCTTAGCAGAGCAAAAAGATTTTTGTTTTCATTGGGCTTTACTGTATACAAGCCCCATATAACTTTTTCCCTCTTCTACCTAGGCAAATGGTTAACATGCGCAGGCTTCTTTCCTGTATACCAGTTGCGTCTTATAAGCAGTGCCGTCCGTCTCATCCTCTTGCATGTTTTACCGCTATATTGGTTATGTAAGAAACGCTAGCACCTTCATCCCATGCCATTTCGCTGCACCATTTTCTGTTAAGGTTCCGTGTAATGTACAGCGGGATCCTTCATCGAATGTAAAGCAGCAGCCGTGACGTCAGCGCCTGGGAACGGGCGTGCATACGACAAACAGTTCTGCTTTGCGCTGTCTGCGCAAAAGACAATTTGCTTCGCTTTTTAGTTTGCTTGTTTGTTTGCGGCATCCGACAAAAGCATCGCGGGTCAGAGTGAGTTATGTGCTTTGCGCGCTCCTAGGTGTTTGAGCCGGCGGCAAGCATCGGCACAAACAAGTCAGAGAAAACGGGGGTGGCGGGCGGGGGGCACGAGGAGTTCGTGTCGTAAAAAAAAAAAAAAAATCTTTCAAGAAGACCAGAGGGAAGCCTGGGCAGGGGCTACGGCATCCGGTCGTCCGAACGGGGGGTAACCGAACACCATGAGTCGACGGGCACACCGCGGCAGTACGCTCGAACTCCGCGTCAAAAGGGGCGCTCTTCGAAGTAAGCCGCGGCAACAGCAAAAAGCCTGGACCTCACAATTTCGACCTCACACAATAACGACCTCACTCAACTTCAAACTCACGCGTGAGGTTGAGCTCCAATTTCGTGACCTCACTCAAAATATTTTGAGCTATCGCCGACCTCACCTCAACCTCACCTCACTCCGTGAGGTCGCGGTCATTTTTAGGTTGAGGTCGACCTCATGAGGTCGAAACCTCATGAGGTTGCCCACCTCTGCTACAAGGGCTAACTTCCTTACAAGTTAACAAGCTACTACAAGTTAACTTCCCGAGGCTGAGGCGGCGAGACCACGATTATAACCACGATCAAGCGCCTGGTGCCATTGACGACGAAGCGAGCATTCTCATTTTGTGCCTCCGCGTTGAAAACTGAGCCTCATTGGGAGAATATAATGGAACACTTTCTTGAGACTGCCCCTTTTACGCGAAAATCAACTGATGAGCGATCATCGGCAAAGAATCCGATCTCGCAGGCGAGTTGTTTACATACTTCAGCGCCCGCTGAACATTCACGTCGGGGTAGATGTGAACAGGACAGTAAACTTGCCTAAAATGCTCGAGCGGTGTGCTACGGAGCAAACCCGATCATCGCGGTAGATGACGAGGGACAGCGAGAAACTGGAATGCGGGCTGCTGGACGAAAAAGAGTCGCGGCTCTGCTCGCGCAGTCTGACATAAGGAGAGCTCAGCGCTGTCACACGTCCTCCGCGGCGACCACCGCGCGAAACCGATGTGGCCTCTCTGCCGCGCAGGCGTCCTGCCACTGGCGACACGCCGCGCGCGTCCTCCCGCCAGTGTGTCGGTACCATTACTCCTCTTGACACCGCCTCCGAAAGGGTTCAGACTTGACTGCAAGGAGGAAGCCGTTGTGGCGGTAAAGATGGCGGCACAAGAAGCGCCCAGTGTCTGTTGATGGCGGTTGTTCTGGGCACACACCTGCGTGAAAGGAGCCTGCGCGCTCCATCGCGAAAATATGGGAGAAGGTTGCCGGACCCTTTTCCCTCCATACGGCTACCCAGAAGGGGGAATGCCCACGCGGCCGCTCGTTGACCGCTGGTGACGACCGGCCAAACAACCCCGCGTTCCTCTCAGACCTTCTGTGTTGCTGACTCAAGTTGAGTCTTGCCGTCGCCGTCCTCTATATATCTTTCAGCATGATGGCCCCGGGCTCCTGCATACGTTGTCCTAGGCGGGTGCTTTCCTGCTTGACTTGTTGTCGCCGTTCCTAACATCGTGATCAATTCTGCCTCGTGTCCACAGGCATCAGAAGACGGTCACGGTATTTGCTTCATAATATGACAGGCCCGGAAAGAAGGCAGTATTTGTCGCATCGAATATTTCATGCGCTCGTGCAGGTTGTTGAGGGCCTCTGCGTGACAAAAACCTTCGTTACCCGACATTCCTCTGAATTTACGCTAGTTCACGATTTGTACGATTACACACAGTCCTTTTTTGTAAAGCTGTTTTACATTTTCCGCCCTGTCTGAAAAAAAAATGATAACGCTTTGTTTTTGGCGCTGTCTAATTGGGCTGCTTTAGGAAGTTTAGCCAAGAAAGGCCGCCACTTTCATTGATGCATGCCATTATCTTCTCTTACAGGATCATCGTGGGCGTACTGCTCGTCCTAGTCGTGTTGGGAACACTAGTGTGCGCCATGTTCCTCATGCTGGACAACAGGGAGTTTGCCGCAGAGGAAATTGTCAAGTCTCACTCTTATGAAATAAGTAAGTACACTGTAAAAACAAAAACACCTCTTTAGGTGTTTTCGCATGTCTATAACTAACACCCATGCACCCTTGAAAAAAAGTGGCTTCAGTGTGCCAGTACACCCTAAAAGATGGTGATTCGGTTGGTCATAACACCCTTCTATGGGGCCAATGCACTGGGGTGTTTTCATCACCTTTACACCTTATTGTAGGGTGGGAACAGTGGCATTGCACTCTTACACCCCTTGAAAAAAATCAGTGCGGATAACCTGCATATATTGCATTCCCTAAATAGGAATTACCTTTGCCACTACACGCTCTTTAATGCTTTTCCTATGTGCACATTTGCAATCAAGCTTAATGGTATACCTGGTAACCGCCTGTAATGCCAAATGAGCATGTAAAGAGATGCTGCATGCCAATGTTTTGACATCTCGAATGTCCCATGCCAGTATGATTGTTTTCTCAAATTCACAGAGCATGTTACGAAAAAATGTCACAGCTTGAAACACAGAAGGAAACTGGAAGCATTTTATTCGGCATAGAAGGGTCAGGGTTCGGACTAGTGGGTGCTCGGGTGCTAGTGGGCGGAGGGGGTCAGGAGGGGTACTTGTGTTCTGTTCCTTCATTGATTCGCGCTATGGAACCTCATTTGTTTAATAATACGGCCGCTCTCAACCGACAGCATAGCAGACGGGCAAAAACATACATGTTATGTACGTAAGTACCTAAAAAAATGAAAGAAGCAAAACAGTTCCAACAAATGTACACAGCAAAGTATACAATTTTTTTGAAAAACATATCCGAACAATGCACACAAAAGCATGGTGACATTTCTTAAAAAATCGGCAACAAAAATTTTCGTCGTATGCAACAATAATCGGAGTACACAATAATAATCCTACACTTTGTCAGTGTCAACACGTGCACTTGCATAAAATTCAGCCTTGTGCGATGAAATAAAGCGTCGTGCAGCACATCTTGACTTCAACACACATACGCCCAAAAAGAGGTGCTCTATAAAGCAGCAAAAATTATCGGACGCCTTGTCATATCACAGACTGAACAGAAAATATCGACCCATTTTTGGAACAATACCATACGCAGAGTTGATGACTCGAAGAAGCTTCCGCTGCTCAATGAAGAAGAAATGCTCTTCAGCTTCTTGGATGCTGCTCCCAGTATATCCGACGCACGGCGTGGCAGACTTTTCTTCCTGTTCCTTGATAAAAATGTGAAAGAAGTGCATAAGAAAGCAGTTGTATAAATGTCCATTGCGCCTGAGCAAATTCAACATATTTTCTACTCTATATTTAGAATACACCAATGCCCCTTTAGTGTACAGCACTGTGCTGGAAAAGGGCCCCATCAGAAACCACTGGTGGTTATCTAACAATTAACAATTATACTGTTATGGTTGATTCAGGAGGCACAAAGCTGGCAGTGTTTGATCAAGTCATAAATGAGAGCATGTAAGGTCAACCCATTTTTATTAATGCAGCATACTGTTGCAAGCTATTTTCAGATTATGCAAGCTATTTTGTTGAATAAAAATGGCTTCTCACCAAAAGCCCTGGGTTAGAGAACTTCCATACTGCCCCACAAAATTTTCATTTCACATGAACTAGAATGTTTAATATGATAGTTAAAAATGTAAATAACCAATAGCTTGTTAAAGTATGCAGAAGGAAAACATACCAGCTGGATTTCTATCACTCCTAACAGCATTCGAATGATTTCAACCGGAAAAAATTGTTTCAAAAATGGTAACAAATTAAAAAAAAACTGGTACTGCAGGCCAAAAGACAAAAATACTGCCTTGTATTTTACATAGAGGTTTAACAGCATTTGTAAATTGAACTGTCCTATTACAGAAACCACCACCTTCCAGTGCGAAACCAATTCTTTTTCACACATTTCTGTTGGGTACGCTGGTGGTCTGCGAGATTCAGCGAAGCTGTGACGCAAAGACACTGGTTGCACTTGTATGATGGGAGAAAATACTGGCATTTACTTTACAACGATGCCGGTGCATTGCTGGTATCCCACAATGCACTGAAACAAGTGCTGAATGGATGCTGGGGCTGCACTGGTCCCCGTATCATTTTTGAAATAGGCAGAGAAATGGGGCAATTGAATAACAGTGGCCCAGTAAGCACAGTTTTCTTGGAACTCAGTGTGCACTTGAATATAAAATTAAGGCAATTTCTTTTTCTAGCATTAATGGGAGAGCATCTTTCTTAAGCAACCATGATTGGTGCAGTTCTGATCTTCACTTTACCCACTGCTGAATATCTTCCAACTGAAAATAAAATTAGTTATAGGCTACCTTGAAAATTTGTAATGATTTGTTGACAGCCCTGGAACACGGGGTTTACTACTAAAATATTAACAGCTGGCTCAATTGAAGGCTTCACACAAGGCCTACAGCATACCCTGCACTGGCCAAGTAGATACTGCAGAACCAAACAAAAAAAAAAACGTGGAAGGAGCATACTTAGTGATGGAGCACTACAAAAAAAAAAAAAAAAAAAAAAGTTCATGTAATACATAACACATAATCCATTTCTGAACTTTTGCACTTCCTGTGCTAAGTATGAACCAGCCAAGCACTCGGTCATCGCAATGCTTCCTGAAGTGTTTGCATTTAAAGTTTAGTAACAAGGAAAAAGTGTTCTCGCTGCTCTATGTGGCAGTTCTGAAACTTCATCACACATTATTCATTGAAGGTGTACACTGGAGCTTTGAGTTGAGCGACAATTACATGTGCAACAGCAGAGCATTACCAAACAACCAAACAGCAGAAGCTCTAAAAAATGTCAGCACTGAAGCATGGCATGTTAAAACATTTTCCACGCATAGCACATTGTATGCATAGACATCCAGAACATCAGTGGTGAACGTCAAGAGGCGGCAGAAAGCTGAAGTGTTAACGAAGTTGTAATCATTACAGCGGCAGGCAGTCTGAGCACTTTGAAATAGTAAAGGTTCGAATACTAAAAATATGTTGACTAACTTGAAGTGCAAAAATAACAATTTAGATTTATTGAGAATGTTTACTATAAATGAGAATATCTATGACAGTGCCACATGGTTAATGCATGAAATATTAGCATCTGTAGTTTATTTATTTATTTTTATTTATTTATTTATTTATTTATTGAACCCTCAGGGCCGGAGGCATTAAAGAGGGGAGTGGTTACAAACTGTAACATAGAAAAAATACAGAAACAAGAACAGTGAGTGTTACAAAATTATTCTGCTAATACAATGTTAGCTAAAGCGTTGCGGAAGTGTTGGTTATCAGGGGTGTCGGTGATTTCAGCGGGAAGGCTGTTCCATTCGCGTGAAGTACGAGGCACGAAAGATTGAAATGCAGACACAGTGTTAAATGTTTCGATTCCAACCTTGTAGCGATGATCGGTGCGGTGTGATATGTACTGGGGAGGAGAAATGAGCGCGTTTCGTAGAGCGGAATGATGGTACAGTTTATGAAAAAGACTGAGACGAATAATTTTTCGGCGGCATGCTAAAGGTTGTAAGGAGAGGAACGATTTCATGCTGGTTACGCTTGCACCACGGTTAAAGTTAGACAAAATAAAACGATCGGCATTATTTTGGACCAATTCAAACGAAGTAATTAATTTATCGTGATGGGGATCCCATATAGCAGCTGCATATTCCAGTTTAGAACGAATTAGTGTTTTGTAAAGCAATAACTTAAGAGATGACGGAGTTTTCATGAAGTTTCGGCGTACGTAGCCCAACATGCGTTTAGCGTTGTTAATAACGTACTCGATGTGGTGTGACCAGGTGAGGTCTGCAGAAATGTGGACACCCAAGTATTTGTATGTAGTAACAGACTCTAGGGGTACGTTATTTAGGTAGTATCTGAAGGGGGTGTTAGTGTGTCGGGATACTCTCATAACTTTACATTTGCCAATGTTTAGGTCCATGCGCCAAGCGTTGCACCAAGAAGAAATGTTAGAAAGATCGCTCTGAAGAAGGTTAGCATCGTCAGGGGATTTTCTTTCACAAAAAACAACGCAATCGTCAGCGAACAGATGGATGTTAGATTGCACTTTGGAAGGAAGATCATTAATGTAGATGAGAAACAAAAGCGGTCCAATAACTGAGCCTTGAGGCACTCCCGAATAAACATCACTGAAAGGTGAATTATAATTGTTAGCGCAAACAAACTGAGATCGGTTAAGAAGGAAGTATTCAATCCATTTAAGAATATTAGGATCAATGTTCAACTGATTTAGTTTAAAAAGTAATAAGCGGTGACATACCTTGTCGAATGCTTTAGAGAAATCAAGGAAAATGCAATCAGCCTGTGATGCTTTGTCTAAGATAACATGAAGTTTGTTAGTGAAGCAGGCAAGTTGCGTATAACATGAATATGATTTTCGGGAACCGTGTTGTGCGGGTGTGAAGAAGGAATTGGACTCGAGAAAATTAACAAGGTGTGTGAATATTATGTGTTCCAGTAATTTGCGAATTTGCAGCATGTGCTGGTAAGAAAGAGGGGACGATATTTCGCAGGTGAGGTTCGACTGCCTGACTTGTGCAATGGAACAACCTTCCCGATTTTCCATTGTATGGGCAATGTTGAGGTATCGAGTGATTGCTGAAAAATTTTGGTTAGTATTTCAGAACAGCAGGGAAAGGTGTTTTTCAAAAACTTGGCATTAATACAGTCATAACCGGGAGATGAATGAATAAAGTTGAAGGCATTCTATTTATACAGCATGAACCTTGAAACACCGCAGTATTTTCTCCCAACCAATGTGGTAAACCTAATCTCAGAAGAATTAAAATTATTACATCATTTCAAACTTGGCTAGAAAATTACAGCATTTTTTTAAAACAACTATTAAACTGCATTACCCACCTTCAGAATCCTGTAGGATAAGGCAATGCGGCAAATATTTCTTTTGAAGCAGACTCAGATTTATATATCCAGACATTAAGAACATGTTAGGTACTAGCATGCATGAGCAGGTTTAGAGACCCCTTTCCATCAAATGTTAAACCCCACCAAGCTGCCTGCAAGAGCCATATGATAAAGCACTGCTGGTCCACTGCAGCAGAGTGCTTAGTCAAATGGCACACTGCACCAAACTTGACAATACCAGTGCTTCATCAGGTGATTCTTGTATGCAATACGACGTGGTAAGCATGTGATGGCAGGAGTCTCTTAAAAGTGCTTTTGATTGTACTTACAGTGCAAATAATCCATTCACAGGAAAGAATTCACAGTCGTGATGAAAACTCTTTGAATTATGAATCACTAATACATATTACAAGTTAGACTGTAAGCCATTTTAGAAACAAAGAAAATTCGCTAATAATGTCGGTTTGAATAATAATTTGAATAATGAATATTCAAATGACAAAGAGGAAACTTACAAATGATACAAATAACATCCAGAGCTCCCGGCTGGTTCCCAATGTTTGCCAAGACTTGCAGAATGAATACTGTCTGTACATCTACAATAGAAATAAAAGAGACAGCCGAGTTTTGAGGCGATCATTTGTTGTCTAATTTAGGAAGGCAAATAAAACTGAAAACATGTAGAGGCACGCAAACTGAAAGCCAAACATCTTGCACCAAAAATTAGCAAAGCTTTTGAAGATTTGAATCAGGTATCACCTAATTTCCTGCTACTAGTTGAACAGATTCGAAAAGGCTGCACCATTACAATGGAGAAGAACAATAGGTAATTTAAATTTAGCTAATGCGAAAATTGTTACATATGAAGAAATGCACAGGCTTGTTATGGTTTTATTATTCTTTATGATGGTCAGCCATGTTTTTAGTATATCTATAAGGCAATGCAAAATGGCAAAAATGTAGGCATTTAGCGAAAAACTGCCAATTAGATAGCACATGCAGCAAACAGAAGGAAACAGCTTAATACTTACGCTTCTTTCTCCTTTCACGTATTCCCTCAGAATATACTTCGAGCACCCGGGCAATGTCCTTTTTTCTTGCACAAATGGTGTCCTTCAAAACCAACACAAGTGTCTTGTTAAGGCCAATTTCAACTGCCTCTTTGCCGTCCTTCTTGATCAGCATGTTGAAGTCATGTAAGAACTGCAAGTTTGTGTGAATGGTAGTCATAAAGAATTCATTTTACTCAATGTTTAAGTAACTGAATATTAAAAATCATTGTGCAAAAGCTAAGGCAATTGATGCCTTTGTACATATCTGAAAAAAAAAAAACTGGCATTAGCAAACAGCAAAAACAAATATTTACTAAGGTTAGAAAACTGCAAAAACCATCAGTATTTTGCCACTCATCACCAGACTGCAAGCAATATTAAGGGAGGTCTAATATAAAAAATAACAAAGCAAAAATTATGATCCTCCTCCCCTCAACTTGGCACACGGCTGAATGGCAATAAAATATGTAATATATCTCTAAACTAAGGGTCCACGCTCAGCTTTAAAAAGTAGGCTTCAATTCTTAGAGACAATCTACAGACATGCATCGTTAGCATATGAAAGTCAAATTGTTTTCTGGGCCCTTTAAATCAATAAACTGCTTTCAACACATACATTACAATTTTTTTAATAACAGTAAGTGACAAATTTGCCTGCAATATGCGCACTGTGATGAGCAAAGCATGTAAACATATGCGACTAAGGCTATGATAATCATATGTACATGTAAGCAAAAGACAAAAAAAAAGTAAACATCTGGTCAGAATCAAACTCTGTAATAGCAACATCTGGTACAATATTTGGCCACAGAATTCAAGCTGTCGACTTCTACTTGAATGCTGAGGTATCAGTATCGAATATCCATTTATTCTAGTCTAAAGACACTACAAAAATCAAGTAATGCGGTCAAACAGTTATGTTCAAATGTGATCACTAAAATAATGAAAACTGGATGGTTTGAACCACATCAGCTAATCTAGCACGTGTACAAGTGCCTTAATTGAAGTCTTGCTGAAAATAAAATACGTACCTAAATGATTCTTCGAGAGCGAAAGTAAACGTCATAACAAAAGCAGCATGATAAAAATGCAACTTCACACTCCATGCAACCGCAAAATATGGTCCCCGTAAAATGAAAAATGCTGCCATTGTGATTAAAAAAGGCAAATCCAGACGCGGGAAAGTTAACATAGGCTGATGATAGCGGCATATAGTTTACACAGTTTGGAATAAACTATTATGCAACCAGGCCGGCCGACCAGCGCACTTCGATGCCGAGAGCAGGAGCGCAGAGGCACGGCCGCTCGATGGCAGCGCCGTGGCAGAGGCGTGCCGCGCTGAACGGCCGCCGAGAACGAACATAGCCTCCTCGAACAAAAAGTGTAAACAGAAGGGCTGTGGGAGGACGCTCCCCGAGCAGCTGGACGGCGCGCGCCTATGCTTCAAGTAAATAAAAAAAAAATGGGGTGGGGGGGGGGGGGGGGCGGGTTCGCAGCGCTCCGAGTGAAAGAAGGTGACGAAGCATGAAGGAGGTTTCAGGAGAGCGAGCGCGAAGTGTAAGAGATAAGGGAGGAGGGGGGAGGGGGGAGTCGAGAGTGCTAAGAGAATTAAGGTAGTACGCCAACATGACCTTGCCGCACGAACGGAAACGGTAGAACAAAACCGAGTCGTTGAGAACTGAGCGCAAGTATCAAACTGTCAAGAAACGAAAATCGTTTCGTGAACCTCCTGCGCGTACAAAATGTAAGGAAACGTAGCACATACATTGTTTCTGCTCAAGAAAGTTGAGACTGATGTTCTTGCGCGAAATCTGAGTAACTCGCCGCGACATCTACCACATGTGCGATGTCATTTTGGCAGCCGGGTGAAAACAAGCGCGTGTCCCACGTTTTCATTTCAGCACATTCTGGAGCGTTCGGGCACAAAAAGACACAGAATGCAGCAATCCGGTAGGACACTGTTCCCACAAAGCGCAATATGCGTGAGAATAGGCTTACCTTTACAGACGATTGCGTCAGCCGCAAAGTACGCTGTCCGCCTTCGTATCACCGGCACCGAACCAACCAGCGCGATTTCAGAGCGAGTGCAATGTAGTCGGCGCATATACCTCTTAGTCACGCAGAAAAAAAAAAATCGTCCATGCCTTCTTCTTTCGAACATCTCAAACATAAAGCGGTGCAGCAGTCCTTCGGCCTGAGCAAAGCAAAAAGAAGCCCGGACTCTTGCCGACACAATAAATGCCCGTTTGCGTTAAACACCACATGTAAAAGGCACTTCACAAGCGTACACACTTCTGTAACACATATGCATGGGAAATGCAACACATTTCACGAGGGTACACAATCGAAGAAGCACATTCAGCATTGGCCGAAACGTGGTCGAAACGCACACCACAATGCTAACGGCCATATTGTGAAATTTGAAAAGAGCATTCGTAGCTACCGGCGGCCTCCTGGCGGTGAAATTTTGTTTCAGTTTCTGTTTCATTTTTAGAAAGCACTCGTGTGTAATTTTAATTTTCGCGTTACTTTTGGTGCTTTATTTAGGTGTTGGGTTATATTAGCAGCGCCGCTTGTGTATAAAAGGCTACGAAGTTACGCAGTATATACCCCCAGCATGTTAGGTGATATTGCTTGCCCGTAACACCCTAAGGCATTTTCTCCAACCAAAGCACCCCTTTGGCATGCAAGAGGTGATTTCCAATGGCACGAACACCCTAGACTCAGGGTGTAAGGGTGTTTTGAATCAGACAAATGCCCAAAAAGGTGTTTTTGTTTTTACAGTGTAGTCAATACACTGAGGTCACGTTCTATGAGAAATCATGTCGAAATGTCCGACAAGAACTTAAAAAAAAGAAACAGATAGGGAGAGACAGAAGCTACTATATTATGTGCCAGACGTAAATAGCATGACAGGAAAATGACGGCTTGAGTAGTCCTGTTCTGAACATAAAAGGAGCTTATTTTTCATTACTGACTTTTATTCCGTCGAAAGAAACAGGAT
Source organism: Amblyomma maculatum (assembly GCF_055883805.1). Classification (NCBI taxonomy): domain Eukaryota; kingdom Metazoa; phylum Arthropoda; class Arachnida; order Ixodida; family Ixodidae; genus Amblyomma; species Amblyomma maculatum. Next base: position 85,147,080 of record NC_139350.1, read on the forward strand.
ATATAGTTTGGTTTTCCTTTGAAAACAGTATAGGCACCTGTTTTGAGTTGAATTCCTTATTTTGTGTAGTGTTGCATGAGATAGTACTATGCACGGATCGCCAGCTGCTATTCGCCTACCACCTTCAAAGATTTACAATCGAATTCCTTTTCTCATCTGCTTCAGTTTCGTTTTAAACAGAAGAGGTATGGCTACAAAGTCAAAGTCATGGGTGGGATTAAAAACTGCATATTGTTGCTCCATCGTTTTAATTCACTACATCACTAAGGCCAGCCTCCCTCAAAAACAGGAATCATATCCAGTGGAGAAGCAGTAACTTTATCTTTTTTTCATCCTTCATGTACGTTATGTGACGAAAGAACAGCGCAAAAAAAAAATAACGAGGGCGGGAGAATACACGCAAACACAGGACGGGTGCTTATAAACTGTTTATTTCCCAAAAATCAAGCACGATGAATAATACAAACGCACTGCGCCACGTGGTATGATGATGAAGCAAAGTGCCTTTGAAATCAGAGGAGATAACCCATCAAAACCAAAACATAAAATCGTCACTTGTGCAGTTCAAAAATTATTCTAAAAAGAAGGGTTTACGCCGTTTGGTGTTAACAATACCCGGATAAGGGATGACAGCTGAAAAAGATGTGCGCTGAGAAAACGGAAAGGTTGGTTTGTTTGTGGGGTTTAACGTCTCAAAGCGACTGAAGCTATGAGAGACGCTCTAGTGGAGGACTCCGGAAATTTCGACCGCCTGGGGTTCTTTAATGCGCGCTGACATTGCGCAGCACATGGGCGCGTCGCTTTTCACCTACATCGAAAAGCGCCGGCGGTCGCTTTTCGATGGAAAGAAAGCCAGAGTGTAAAAAACACTTAATAAAATGCTTTAAAAGACGTGGAAGACGTCGATGAAGTGCAAATGAACCTAAAACCATCGTAAAAAAATGGCGAGTCCATGAACTAACCAACAGCCAACAAGGAAAATGGCGAAAAATGAAAGAAACAAGAAACAATTGACAGCCAACAGTTAATTCGGTAAAACAACATCAACAACAAAAAAATCAAGGACAAAGCCCAGGAGCTTCGTAAAACAAGTACAAGAGTCAAACTAAAAAAAAAAAAAATATACTGGCGGAACAAAGCACCCGCGCTGTTTTATTATTAGTTTTTTGTTGTTTCACCGGGTTAACCGTTGGCTGCCCGTTTTATGTTTACAACTTTTTTGCAGTGTTTCTTGTTGGCTGTTGGTTTGTTGATTGATTCGGGCTTTTGCTGAGATGCTTTTAAGTTAATTCACATTTATTCCACATCTTACACTCATTTCTATGTTATCTTTTTCACTTTCAGGCCTTTCTTCGTCTTTGCACTCAGCTTTTTGATCCGTCAGCCGTTGTCTGATTGGAGTGAACACGAGCCGATGTACCTTTGTTTTGATAACCATTTCTTGAACTGCACAGGTCAAAGTTAAGTTTGCGGGCTTCCCCAAAGTGAGATTTCGAAGGGGCGACCAAGGTCAAGAGGCAGCTTGACGCGGGCTGATTTATGACTGTCGCGCAGGCGACCGCTTCTCGGAAGTGAGCCCAGAACATATGGCAGCGGGCGACGCTGCCGGCTCTGTCCGTCCCGTGCCGCGAGGGAGGCAGAGCAGTGAAAGTAGAAGGCGCAGCGTGGTTGTGGGTTCGGCGCTAACTGCTATGTCTCCCAATTCGAGTGAAGAGGGCGCAGAGGCCATACATCCCGAAACGCGGCGTAACACGGGCCTGGGGAGAACGCGCTGTTGACATGTCTTCACGGGAAGACGCCTGCACGTCCCTTTGAATCCGCCGTCCGCGCGCAACCGACCAAGGGCAGGGATCGGAATGTTTGGGCCTGAGGTTTGCGCGTGTGTGTTTTTATGTGTGTATTATCGGAAGTGTAACCGTCGACGCCGTTTGTCTTTGCGACTGCTTGGCGCCGCTTGCGTGGGAGCATTTTGGAGAGGGAGTAAATCGCAGATGTATGTGTTAGCGTGCGCAACCACTTGCTGCTGAGTGCGTTAGTTGTGTGCGTCTTATATGACATGCGTAGGAGAAGGGTACATGTGGCATAATGATTGGCCTGTCCATTTGAAGCACTGCATGTTATTGGCCACAAAGTGACTAGTCGTTGATTGGTCAACGGACTAAACTCGAATTTTGCGTAACGCTAAAGAAGCGAGCGTTGGACAGTGGGGCTCGGAGGAGAATTGGGCTCAGACGAGAGTCGAGGGCATGCGGGTTGTTCGAGGAGGGGCTACGCTGACGGAGGTTTCAAGGGACTCCGGCCTAAAGTGTAGCAGAAGGCCAAGGCCTGATTCTGCAAGCCTCTGACCTCTGATCGTTCACCAGTTGCAGTTAGCCCTCTATGTTTTAATGTCGCGTCCGACGACATTATTGTAAATATGTTGATGTAAAAAGTGCAAATAAATGTGTACAGTCGAGAAGGGAAGTCCTCGTCTCCGCACCGCAATGTGTCGCTGAGCCACGGACGCAGCGGTGGTCACCAACACCTCTCGGTACGAGCGAAGGCAGAAAAAACAGCAAGAAACACCTGCTGTGTAGGGAAGCCCATCGATTCCCAACGCCTTCGTTCCGAAAAGGTTAACTGGCGCAGTCGAGACAGGATAGGCCCCCCGACCTCCTGCGGAGTGGCGAGAGATCGACGACGCCTCGGACTGATGTACACAGAGGGTGGCACACTACCTCGGTGAGCCAAGGCTGATCAAGAAGTTTGAAGTCGGGGTGCCCGTGAATCGACGCTACCGGTCTAGAGAGGCAGCTACGGGGAGCGACTCCGGTAAGGCTGGGCGGATCCGGCGCAGCAGAAAAGGGCACCAAGACTGACTTTTCGAGTGGCGACGACCGATGCTGAGCCTTACGTGCTGATGGTGTCCAGGCGCTCGACGCATCGAAAGCAGTGACCGCACGGCAACCCAGTGCGACGGACTGACACTAGCTGTATGCAGGTGGGTTCTTGTCCTGTTTTCTCCGGGTTCACCATGGTCGTAACTCGGTCAGAGAGCCAAAAGTCTACGGAGAGCTCTGATGGCGTGGGGCTGAGCTCCGGCGCAGCAGCTTCCGATGAGCGGGGGCAGACCTTGAGCTGTACCATTACTGGCGATCATGATCAAAGTTCTAGTAGTGCGTCGGTAACCGCGGATCTTGACAGAGGTCTAACGTCAGGAGGAAACGAGGCAGCTGTCAGACTGCGAGAAAAAGAGCTGGACATTGAAGCTCCGAGACTCCAGGTGGAGTTAGAGAGATTAAAGAACCAAGGCGGGCGAGGCGCTCGATCTGGATTGGGTCGATATGCAGAACATTTACGCGCTATTCTCGCACCAATGCCAGAGAGAGACGAGTTGGGTCCCGCATGGTTCCGAAGCGCAGAAAATATGCTTCAAAGTTGAGAGATTTCCGAGGAGGTACGCGGCTCGTTAATTGACCCACTCTTAAACGAGAAAAGCCGCATGCTGATAGCAAATAGGGCAGTAAGCGGAAGGCAGTCCTACGAGGAAGTGCGTGATTATATTCTGGGTGAGTTAAAGCTCACACCCGAGGAATATAAGCGCAGGTTGTATGCTTGTCGGAAAGGCAGCGAAGCATGGGGACAGTTTGTCACGAAACTAGAGGGGTTGCTTGATTACTACCTGCGTAGTAGAGACGCAACAAGCTTGGAAGATCTGCGGTCGCTACTGATTGCAGATCGCGTTAAACAGCTAATGGAAGATGACATGCGCACCTATATCTTACAGCATGAGACAGGGGAATGGCTAAAGCCGGAGGGCGTTGCCAAGTTAGCACAGGATTACGAAGAAAGCACAGCTTCCAAACGCCAAAATTCTCATAAGGTTGCTGAAGCGAGTAAGGTTGATTCACACAGTCGGCGTGACCCCGTAGGAAAAGGAAGGAAGGTTCTATGGGATCGATCGGAAGCCGTCTTCTAGGTGCTTCACCTGCGGTGAGATGGGTCACTACCAATGGCAGTGCAACCAAACGAGGCCTAAACCAATAATGGGTGGGCAACGCGCCAAGGGCTCCGCACCGGAAAAGCTGACTGCCAGAGCTGCACGTGATGTAGTGAACGTGTGCGCGGCAACGCCGACAGACATCGTTTCTACGTCAAAATTAACTTGGGTTGAGCTCACGTCCGCGGGACGCCCATTTACGGCTTGTTTGGGCTCAGAGGCTGACATTACCATCCTGAGAGGGAATGTCATCCCGTCTGAGGCAGACATTCAGGGTGCAGGCAAAGTTTGCCTTAAAGGAGCATTTGGGAAGACAGTTCCAGCCGATTTGATCTATGTCCCACTGAGCCTGTCCGCTAATGACGAGGGCGTAGCCCCTCAGCTTATGACACTGTGCGCAGTAACGGACCACTTAACGGAAGGGGTAGATGCGCTTCTAACCCCAGATGCGTTTGATGAGCTGAGGAAAGTGCAGAGACAAGCCACTGAGCTAGCCGTGCGCACTGTGCAGGCAGAAGAGGCCGCCCGTGAAGCGGTTGACGAGAGCGTGCGTCCTAGAAAGGTAGCCGAAGACCAGGCGATATGAAGCGACCCTACGGGTGTTCAGGACGAAGCGGTTGCACCAGAATCGTCGGTGCCGAACGGGGAGCAATGCGCGGACACGTTCGCGAAAGAGCAGAGAGAAGATGAGTCATAGAGAGCTTATGGGCACAGGGACGCGGTGGAACGCATGGCATGCTGATTGAAGATGGACTCTTATTTCACAAAGACGATATGAATGGCAGGCAGTGCAAACAACTGGTCCTACCAGAGACGCGCCGAAGGGAAGTGTTGATACTAGCACACGATAAAGCGTGCGGCGGGCATTTTTCAGAGAAAAAGACAAAGAAACGTATTCGCAGTGCTTTCTTTTGGCCAACAATGTCTGCAGATGTGAGAATGCATTGCCAGTCGTGCCACACGTGTCAGACTTTCGCTAACAGGAAGGTGACGGACCGAGGTCCGATAACCCCGTTGACACGGCCGCAGCAGCCATTTCAGGTTGTCTACCGTGACTGCATAGGGCCTATTGAGCCGGCTTCTGCGCGCGGACATCGGTATGCATTGTGTTTAATCGACCTTTGCACGAGGTGGCCTGAGGTAATTCCACTGCGAGCACTAACTGCTAAAACCACCTGTCAGGCGTTGGTGGACATTTTTGCGCGCTTCGGTGTACCAGAGCTGGTGTGTAGTGATCAAGGGGCTAATTTCACGGCAGGGCTAACGAAAGAGTTGGCAGAGGGATTGGGAGCACAAGTACGCTTCTCTACGCCGGAACACCCGCAGAGCAATTTACTCGTAGAGAGGTGGAATGGGGTGTTCAAGTCTATGCTGAGACACGTGATTCACGACCATGCCAGGGACTGGGATAGATATATACCCTGTCTACTTTGCGCGCACCGTGAGCTGCCGCACGAGATCATAGGAGTACCCCCTTTCGAGCTCATGTACGGTAGGGTGGCACAGGGGCCTCTTAGCATACTGCAAAAGACGTGGACCAGAGCGTGGGAGCCCCCGACAGGGTTAAATAAGGTTGCATCTGGGTACATGACCGAGCTTCGAGAGAGAATAGCTGAAGCAGCCGGTGCCGCAGATCAACGAGGTGAGCAAATGCAACAGTTATACACTTATAGGTACAACCTCAGGTCTAGGCCGAAATCATTTGAGGTGGGCGAACAGGTACTGATCCTAGAAACAAGACAGGTTGCGAAAATGCAGCCCAAATGGATCGGACCTGCCGAAGTGAAACAGCAGATGAGGCCAGGCACCTATATCGTCCAGCTCCCGGGAGACGCAGAAAAATGGGTGCACGCGAACCGCCTCAGGAAGTACAACGCTCGTGGGAATAACGTCGGCGTGGTCTTTGAATCAGACGATGAGTTTGGCGAAATTGAAACAACACCGCAATTTAGTGAAAACGGGAGGACAGTGGCTGCACTGCTGGAGGAAAGCACGCACTTGTCACACCGACAGTTGACGGAGCTAGATCACCTGCTGAGACGGTACGGCAGTACATTTTCTGAAAGGCCGGGAAAGTGTAACATTGGTGAGCACAAAATTATCTTGCTTCAAGGAGGAAAATCTACCAAGGCATATCCCTATTGTGTGCCGATGACTTGTCTAGTCTAGAGAGTGGTATCTAGAGTGGACGGCTTGGGTCGCCGCTCATCGGGGTGTTGGAAGTTGTAACAAGCCCCGTTGGCTTGTTGAGTATGGGGAAGATCGCGGTGATTGTGCTAGTTACCTAATATTGGTGAGTGAAATTACCATGGTGGACCAAGGAACGTACATGGCAGGCTCCTGCCTGTACTTGAGCGTTGATTAAGGACTGTTAGTTTGTCTGTGTGTATCAGTATCTGGCACTCCTGTGTTCTATGTATGATGTGGTTTACGCGTGTTACCTTGTATTGATTTGTGTGGTGTCGCATACGCCAAGTAGTGTTGTTAAGAGTTTTGGCGCATGTATTAGTTACCATTTGCGAATGTGCACACGGGGTATTGTTGCTCAGGGCGGGCACGCCTCTGTACGGAGTGTTGCACTATTGGTTTGCATGCTGCGTTGGTTTCTGCTTTGTTTGGTGTACACCACACCACAATTCCCCCCCCCCCCCCCCCCCCCTTTCCCCCGTTAGAGGAGTTTTATGCTGAGCGTACAGCAAGTGCACGCGCAACATTCTCGATGGGGAGGAGTTAAGTTTGCAGGCTTGGCCCAAAGCGAGATTCCAAAGGGGAGATCAAGGTCAAGGGGCAGCTTGACGCGGGCTGATTTATGACGGTCGCGCAGGCAACCGCTTCTCGGAAGTGAGCCCAGGACACATGGCAGCGGGCGAGGGAGGCAGAGCAGTACAAGTAGAAGGCGCAGCGTGGTTGTGGGCTCGGCGCTAACTGCTATGTCTCCTGGTTCGAGTGGAGAGGACGCGCAGGCCATAAATCCCGAAACGCGGCGTAACACGGGCCTGGGGAGAACGCGCTGTTGACATGTCTTTATGGGAAGACGCCTGCACGTCCCTTTGAATCCGCCGCCAGCGCGCAACCGACCAAGGGCAGGGATCGGAATGTTTGGGCCTGAGGCTTGCGCGTGTGTGTTTTTATGTGTATATTTTCGGAAGTGTAACCGTCGACGCCGTTTGTCTTTGCGACTGCTTGGCGCCGCTTGCGTGGGAGGATTTTGGAGAGGGAGTAAATCGCAGATGTATGTGTTAGCGTGCGCAACCACTCGCCGCTGAGTGCGTTCGTTGTGTTTGTTTTATATGACATGCGTAGGAGAGGGGTATATGTGGCACAATGATTGGCCAGTCCATTTTGAAGCACTGCATGTTATTGGCCGCAAAGTGAGCAGTCGTTGATTGGTCAACGGACTAAACTCGAATTTTCGGTAATGCTAAAGAAGCGATCTTTGGACAGTGGGGCTCGGGTGAGAGTTGGGCTCAGACGAGAGTCGAGGGCAGACGGGTTGTTCGAGGAGGGAGGCTAGGCTGACGGAGGTCTCAAGGGACTCCGGCCTAAAGTGTAGCAGAAGGCCAAGGCCTGATTCTGCTAGCCTCTGACTTCTGATCGTTCACCAGTTGCAGTTAGCCTTCTATGTTTTCATGTCGCGTCCGACGAAATTATTGTAAATACGTTGATGTAAAAAGTGCAAATAAATGTGTACAGTTGAGAAGGGAAGTCCTCGTCTCCGCACCGCAATGTGTCGCTGAGCCACGGACGCAGCGGTGGTCACCAACACCACTCGGCACGAGCGAAGGCAGAATAAATAGCAAGAAACACCTGCTGTGTAGGGAAGCCCATCGATTCCCTACGCCTTCGCCCGAGAAGGTTAACTGTGGCGATGTTATGTTTTGGTTTACTTCAAGGGCACTTTGCGTTATCATGTGGCCAACCACACCACGTGGTCTAGCATGTAGGTTATTTATCCTGCTTGATTTTTGAAACAAGAAAACAGTTGATAGTTGCGCCCCTTCTGTGTTTGCGTGCATTCATTCGTCCCCAAATTTTTTGCGCTGTTCTTTCGTAAATTAGCCATCAACCAAACAGCTCAGGCAAAAGTCTTGACTCATGTACGATGTCATAGCTAGCCATCGCTCGGCTGTTGAAAACAGAATACGAAAAAAAAATCAATGATAAAATATTTACTTGTCGTAGACGAAAACCACGCCGGTATTCAAGTACAGTAATCAAGGAAGTTATATAAGAGAACTTACTGTAATGTCTTATGTGTCATTACCTAAAACAAAAATGCACCCCAGATTTGTTGCCCATGACCGATGAATTAGAGCAAACTTGACCTTACTTCTACAAATACATTAAACAGCAGGTACAGTAAGACGATGACGGAAGAATAACTAAAGAATTGAGCACAGTTTCCAATGATATGCTTAGCTCCGGATTCAAGTTTCCCGCGGTCTTTAAGGAGTGGCTGGTTGAGTTTCACAGTCGGTGCACTAGGCCGTTTCTCGTTTGCAAGCGACAGATTTGTGCGCAGCTGTGCAGCGGATGAAGTAGATCGTATCCCCATGTGTCGTGTACAATTTGTGTTCTTCTCGTAAACGCACGTCGTGTCGACTTGCTCGGTAACGTGGCCGCATTGCGTAGCTGTGGCTGAACATTATCGCTGGGCCACTCTTTTCAAATGTACAGCAGTTCACCGTCGAAACAACTGTCATCACTTTCCAAGCACGAAAACTGGAGAGGGTGGGCGTCTCGAGGTGCGCCTGATTGGAGGGCGGCTATACATGTATCAATTGGCAATGATATTGTAGACCGCCTAACCCATCCACCTTTTTTCGCAGGGGCTGAGAACCACTACGTGCAAGTTCTGCGCGCGTTCTCGGCCTACCGCAACATCCGTATGCTTGTGAGCGCCAGCAGAAGTAGCGCAACGCTGGCGCCCATGGCGGGCATCACCTCCATGAGCTTCGTCTGGATCATCATCGGCAGCACGCTCATACTGCGACCCTTCAACCTGTCGGGTGCGTACCCTGCGTACGGATTGCTTGGAATGCTTCACACGATGCGCCAACCAAGTTCGCGCACGCGAAAGCCTGATTAGCGCTCATATATGTGATTCCTTCTAAAGGCACTTGATCGCCCATCAGCAGAGAAGTGCACCTTTCTTTGTCCTGTCGTAGCTTTTACAAGATCAATTTTGGCGTCAGCCGACGGCCTACTGAAATTCTGCCCGTGCGACAATTCAGCGCATGGAAAATTCTTAACTGCTTCACTAGTTATGTCAGACCAACTCGCCCACCAGTTCTTGTTGTAGGCTATGAGAGACGCCGTAGTGGAGGACTCCGAAAATTTAGACCACCTGGTGTTCTTTAACGTGCACTGACATCGAACAGCACACGGATGCCACCCCGTTTCGCCTCTATCGAAACGCAGCCGCCGAGGCCGGCATTCGATCCTGCTTCCTTGGGCACAGTAGTCGAGCGCCATAACCAAGGGAACAGGGTAGGCAAAATTTCCGAAAAAAAATCGATTTTTTGTTTTTTCTTTTTTAATTTAAAATCTCTATTCTTTCCTTAACATAGCCCAGTCTTTCATTTGCGCGCGCGCGAAATATTTACCTCAAAATCAACATTTTTCGAAACCTAGGCAGCATCCAGCCACACCCCCTTTGACACATGCTCGGGATCTGTGTCTTTCCTAAGCTAAAAAAAAAAATAAAAAAATTGAGCGCCTATTTTTTGTCACGTTTAGCGGAATGGCAGTCACTCATCTGGCAACAGTGAAAACCTAGCTAGCATACTTCACTTAGCCAAACGAATCCTAAGACGCAGCTGGATTACTCGCAACGCGCGGCATTTTGCTTGCGTTTCGGCGTGTTTTCGCGGACATACGAGTTTGTTTATACCTTTGTGCTAATTATTTAGCGGTAATGCAATGACAAAGCCAAAGAAGTGCTTTAAAAAACGTCTCTTCTACGGAAACCGGCATAAGTCTGTCTCCAATGACGCCAATTCTCCGCAACGCTTGAAGAACCTAAAGGCAAGTGACAGTGACCTCGGTTATGGCCTGATTGACATTGACCTTCTCTCGTGTGCCGTTGCCAAAAGCTGCGCGTGTAAAGCGTGCGGTGGCGACATTCAGCTTGTTGAAGACGCTGTACGAAAAGGAGTTGCTTGCACGTTTTCCCTGCAGTGTGTAAAGTGCTCCTCAGCGCACCGGTTCGAGACACCGAGACGGACAACATCGGGCCTTTCCGAAGTCAATGGGAGGATTTTTTATGCATTGCGATGCATAGGAAAAGGAGCAGCTGCCGGGACTACGTGTAGCTGCCGGGGCTACACTACTGGTCATTAAGGAGGCCCGGAAAACAAGGCAGCTAGCGCAGAAAAGAAGTGTTGATGATGGAGGGGACTACCAGGCTGGTGGCTATTGAAAAAATGCGTGAGAATTTGTTTCTATAGTGCTATATTGCAATAAAGCTCTTTCTTCCACTTGAAAGCCAATTATCTCAAAACACCAAATTTTGTTGCATTTGACCCTTTCTTTAAGAAACTACAGGCGCAAGGGAGATAAAATTTTCCAGACATTGAGCAAATATTACAGATAGTCTACTGGACTAGGATTATAAATATTATTGCAGACGATTTTTATTTACAGGCTATTTACTGTAGATTATGGCTCTAAAATTTGGTGGGTCCAATAAAAAAAAGATAACAGAAGAACTAACCTTTAAAAAGAAATTATCCTAGTTCAGTAACACTACCTAACATTGCTGATTACAATGCCAGCACCGTTAATGTTTTAACCCCAGCAGATCATGAGAAAAAGTGTCACGAACATAGCCTAAAATGCATGGCAAGAATAGGACCTACCCTGTTCCCTTACATCGAGAACGGCGTCACTTAAAGCCATGAGTCACCACTGCGATTCTATGGACGCCGAATGGCACTGCAATCGAGAACCACCATGTGTGTCCGCCGTCTGATACATCTTATTGTATACCCTGCTCATGCTTTGAGTGTTGATATTCATTAAATGTGAGAAAACATGTTTATTCCAACTATTATTCATTTCAATATCACGAAAAAACCAAGTACTGTCGAACCTCGGTCTAACGAACACGGATATAGGACATTATCGGATAAAACGAAGTAAAATCCATTTTGCTTGGTCTGTGATTTATTTCTATGGGAGTTCTTTCTACATAAAGAAACAAAAAGATCAAAACTTAACGGTAGATTGGATATAACGAAACAGTCATTTTGCATTAAAACGGCAAAATATATCAATTTTATTGCAGCTGATTTTGATAATATTCTCAGGAACGTTCCATTTTCCAATTCTTTGCAGGAAATCTTAAGTAGTTGAGAGAGGTTTCGAATGATCCCATGATTCAGTTTGCCATAAACAACTCCCTGCAGTTGACGCCATCACTACAGTCATGCGAGTATTATATATAAAAAAAGTAATGCCTAGTGACATAACGCATTGCTTACTTTTTTAGTGTTTTCGTGGGGGCGATACTTTTATCTAGTCGCTTCTCAGATGGGACTGAATCTTTACACGTCGGTCGCGTCAAGTCATGTGACAACAAGCATGACGTAGAGCCTACGCTACGGCTGCGTAGAGCCATCCTGAAGGCGCCTCCTTCCAGCCTCTGCGGGCGTTTAATTTTATTTCGTTCTCGGCAAAGACAGGGTGGCGTCAAGATGGTGGCCGCGCCCTCACATCATTTGTTTGTTTTTGTGTGTGTGTTGAGGGGGGGGGGAGGGGGTTCCAACGCCGGATGGAGCAAGTGGGCAGCCTCGAGAGGGCCGAAGAGAAGCCGCCGAAACAATTTTCGCGCTTGTCTTGCTCGTCCCTACTCGCTTACGAAAGTTCTGCTGGGCACCGCTTCGTTTGAAAACCTCGATCGGCTTGACGACCTGAACAATGCCATTGTAAATGAAACACGGTAAATCTTGCAAGTAAGCATGTAGACGTTTCAGATCTTCGAGCTCGCTTATTTGCTAGCTCCCGCACTGCGTCTCTCAGCTCGTACGCACATTATGGCACGTACATATACACGTCTATCAGTGCAATGTAGCAACCAGTGTGCATTAAAAGACGATTCGTTTCTTTTTTTCTCTAATAAAGTCGAAAATGCCTTTTGAACATCATACGAAAGAGGGAATCTAGTCAGCAAGCTGAATAAAACAATGCTAGGAACATAACAAGTAATCATCTGTTCAGTGTTAAAACTTTGCCTCCCTTCCTATTTAGCAACCTTGGCCACACCATCAAGGTTAATGATCCACATTTGCGCAATGTAAAACCGGGCAAGTTTGCGGGTGGCAAAGAAAATGGCGTTTTGTAGCAACTGCTGAGGAAAAAAAAAACGGAATTAACACAAAAAGCAGGCTTAATGCTAGGATAGTCGAAGTGAGGTAGGGCGGAAAAAAAATCAGAGGGGGAGGAGTTTGTGGAGGGAGGGTCGAGTTTAGATATGCTGTTCTGCTTCTTCAGAAGCTGAAATAATACGAACGAATGCGGCGGCGAGAGATATGCTGGGTTACCTAACACTCTTACTATCATGAGAGCTTTTCAGCTGCGCGCGCACAGAACCCCCGAACCCCCTTCCCTGGTAACCTTCTCGAAAAAACAAAAAAAAGCAAGTGAAGAAATACACGTGAACAATGATTGCGCAGCCATCGCGTACGCTTCCTCCATGTTCGGACTTCACTCCCCATCACCTACACCACCCGAGCTGGAGAGAGACATCAAAAAATGTGAAAACAAAACGCACAGAGAGACCAAGGTGGAGAAGGACAGTTCTACGTGGCCGCGACATAGGTCCTACATCGTCCTTGTTGTCACGTGACTTGACGCCACCGACGTGGATCAGGTAGTGCGTCGCTGCGTCCGCCCTGTGCGCTCTCTCCCGGCAAGGGACATAAGCTGTATGCCATTAGCTCAGTGTTACCGAAAAGACGCAGTGTTCGCGTCGCATAACCACATCATGTTACGAAATGCAAATATCTGATCTGTTGTACATTTCCGAGATCAGTGACTAGCAGATAATTAATCGCATTTCCTTAATGGTTACTGTAACAACGTGGTAACGTGAAAGACCCTGTGCTTCAGAAATTCTGCCGTGGGCATTGTCGGCGTTGTGGACGAAAACATGACGGGCTTTCCTCGTGCAGGTGGTAATTGGCAGCTGTCATGACCAGGCACTGATTGATTGTCGGGTTGTGAGATGTTACGAGACTGCATCACATAGCGAACTTGGCTGGAGGTGCCAGCTCGATCGGCTCCTTTGAGATCGGAGGAGAATCGAACACCCACAGGAACCCTTGATGATTATGATGATGATAATGTTAGCTGGACCCTTGTATCAGGTGGACACCATTTTGTTGTCCCAGCCAATAAAAAAAAAAAGAATCCTGAGTCGCGCACCACCCCTAGGCCATGCAGGCACTTTCGTACGAGCGGATTAAGTGGGGTTTATAGTATCTATGTCGGGTGGTCTCTCATAGAATGTGGTAAGTTACGACTGTACGCCAATCAGTGTTTGTGGGATAATACGGGCAATAATTAATGTATTAGCGATTAACCGCGCAGTAAAGTGAATGTACACAAACGAAGACCCACAGGGGGGCCTTCTGACGGGGGACATTAACGCTGCCGATTTATAGTTTTACAGGCGGAGTTTACTTGCACCCCATGGTTGTTTTCCCCTTTATGAGCACTTTAGGCAACGTACCATGCAGCCGTGCCCTAAAGTTGTTCGTACTGCGCACTTCCAATCACCCGATGTGTAATACAAACAGCCCTAAAAAAAAGTGTGTGTGTGTGTGTGTTGGGCGGGGGGGGGTTGGGGAGCTGTGTGAAGACATGAAAGTCTTCGAAGCGTGATTCAAGGATGCCTCACTTTTTGCCTTGCAGTGCCATGTCCATAGCGTACAACACAGTGCGAGTGGTACGGCGCTGTGGAAGCCAGAAAGACTGTACTGCTGGGAGGTACTTCAGATGCGCTTTCACAGCCACCAAATACTTCTACGTAGGGTATGTGGTTTTTTTTTACTCCTGTTGGTCCCTCTTCGGAGTCATCCGATGGAACCACGCTGACAGACGTGTGCAAGAAGGCCAGCGACTTGAGTTTTCTTTTTTTTTTTTGGTTGTACACTGACCAAACATTTTTCGTTTCTTTTTTATATGTTCGCAGGTTGCTACCACTGTACATGTTACTAATTCTAGTGATCAATGCCAAGTTCACTACACTGGGAAGTGGCCCCTCGTGGGCCATTGAAAGCCAAAAGTACCTCTCACAATGTGATAGGAGTTGGCAGTGGAATGTGCTCTTCGTCAATAACTTCATCGCCCCAAAAGACCAGGTAAGGCAGCAAGTTCTTGGGAGGAAAGCCGAGCAGTAAAAGAACATCAAGGGCATTCGTTCTAACAATCTCAGTAATGCTCATTGTAGATTGCCTGCATAAGTGGACCACTAAGAATGAATGCTAATGTGCTTCTGAGGAGCTGTATTTCGAACCATATCGCCCCATTTATCGAAACATTCTGCCCTTAGAAAGTTTCACATTATGAATGAAATTGTTATACTTGTTCTAGGGCTCTAGCCAGATCTGAATGCGAAGGTTCAGTCTCCGCGAAATAGGAAGTGGTGGAAGTCAATGTCAAGCGTCCGCGACCACATGATAATTCCGTGTACACAGCCCATGGCTAATTTTACCAACATAAAGTGGGACCCACAGTTACTACAAATTGGCTCCAATCACCATGGAACGCCATTCAGCCATATAAACGATCCTGAAATGACCTGATGGGTTGGAATCCTGAGAACACGGGCAGTAGCAACCACACCTTTTATGGTAAAGCCTCCACCGTTGATGTGGCGCATAAGCCACGATGCGGAAAGGCCGTACATAGTTCGAGGTACAGAATATCAAACATAGGGCGAAATATGTTCTACGCCCGGTTGCGGCAAATCGGAAGACGCTCTTCAGTGTGCGACGGTCACCGCAGTAGCGCCGCTCAGTGGCCGACATAATACACTGGAACACAGCGATCCTCTTTCACGCTTAGTTTTGTTGGATCGAGTACGTACGTGACTCAGGTACGTTACATTTGAAGAAATGAGATATAATAATCCTGTTGTATATTTTTTACAAGAACAGCCCTGCACACACAAAACGGCGAAGACAGGAAACTAGAATTTTACAGAAAATATTAATAGTAGAAAACAGTCAGCATTAGCCAGCTACGGAAATAACAACAACAAAAAAAAAAAACAACATTGCGTCGTTCCGTTGGTTTGAAGATTCACCCAGGACCGGCCGGACAAAGCATCCTGCGTGCCACTTTAGCCTTGATTTCGCCGGTGATGTTTTGTGTATTATATTCTGTTCAAACTGCGCTTCTTTGGTGACTGACAACAATGGTACTGTGCGTTTTAAGTGATTCCCAACTATACTCAATGTACGCTCGGTAGGCAAATATCCTCTTGAAGCAAAAAATCCTCGATATCATCGCCCTCATCCTAAAACTTTCAGTAACGAGTAGACGCCAGGCTTCCGACGGTGTGGTATGTGTTCTCCGAGATTGCTTGGAGGCTGTGTGTCTGGCACACGTGAACGAAGTGTTCTTGGGCAAATCAATGGAGCAGACATGTTACATTTGCGATGGAAATCGGAACCATAAAATACAGACAACTAAGAAATTCTGACATCGGTGTCGAGATTGTGAATGAAAAATCGCGGATATGATACTGACAGATGGTAGCTGCCAAGGCCGGCTACGGATCCTTCGATAGTTTCTGCGACTTATCAGAAGGTAGATTATTTCCTAGAATATAACAAGTCTAATAAATGATCAGGTAATTTCTAGAACTAAACAACGCGTGAAAAAAGCTTTACCCTGTTCCGCAATGTCTCCACAACCCTTGCCAGTGTCGCATTGAAAATACTCACCTGAGAAATTGTCACTCGGGGAAGGTTTCCGGGGTTATGGAAACAGCGCAAAATAAATGAGCAGAAAACCGGGGAATAAATCTTTAGAAAAGTAGCAAGACCTGATGGACCATCTGCTATACGTTCATCATGAGACAAATATGAATGCCGAGAAAAACGCCTATACGCCATTGCCAGCTCGAAATATCAGCTGTACGCTACCGAAATAGGACGTTTGTGCATGTGGGATTTAAAATTGAGCTGTCGGATTAGTCAAAAACAAACGAGTATTAATTGAATCTGCTTTAGCGCTGAAATGGATATTTCGGAACCCGGTCGTGTTACGATCGCCTCTCATTCGTGAGCAAGGACGCGCATCACAATGCCACGATGAGAAGATGATATTCCATAGGACGTTGACCCGACCACTGTTAGTTCATCTTTATGCCCGTTTGGTCCCATTAGCGAACTAAAGAGTGGCTTTCGTGTATAGAGCAGGAAATTGTACGGCAAATGAGGGGCTCATTAGGATGCATTTAAAGGAGCCAAGAGTCTAAGAATTCAAGGTAAACGCAGGGGATAGTTTTTTTTTAATGTTTTGTAGTGGATATTGACAGCAATTATTCGTGTAGTGATTTTAATTAGAAAGAATATTAAACAGAAAGCGGAATAGAAAGCGGCGCGTTGTTTTTCCTTCTGCTTTCTATTTAGTATTCTTTCTCCCTAAAATCTGCAGAGGAAAAATTGCTGTCAATATCCACTACAAAATATATAAAAAAAAACTATCCCCTGCGTTTACCTTGAGTTCTTAGACTGTTTTCTCATGTATGGAGTTTGATAGATGACGAAAAAGAGACGCAGCGCAGCGTGTTAGCATTTAGGAACGCTACTAGCGAAGCTAAACACGATCGTCTGGAGCAGCAATGTGCGCGCTTAGCAGATGGGCCATCTGCGCAAATGCGGGCACGGGAGATTGGATGTCATGCACAATACAAGCGAAGCCGGTGACTTGCACGAAAAAAAAATAAAAATAAAGATACGTTGCCAATTAGAAAAAAACAAAGCAACGAAGGTCGAAGCCGACGAGCTTTCACCATGTGACCGCTTCGGAAATGCCTGAAAAACAGCACGCCAGCGTTTAATAAGCCGGTCGTCGTCGCCTACACATATTTCATGCACCAACAAATGCAGTCCTCGGTTGCGCGAAGAAAACAAATTATAAAAAGAGTATGAAAAAAAAGATTAGTTGTATTTCAAACGTTGTGGGCAAGCATTTACTGTGGCGATTGTCGCAAATTGCGTAACAACAGCTTCCACCTCTTCTGACCATCATAGCGTGACACACGCCACGCGTAGAACATTGTGCGGTCCCAAATGCGCTGTGGGACAAAGTGTTTAAGTTCGTGAGAACACATTAGTTGCATAATAAAACACGGTTGTAGCTTGGAAGAGAAAGAACACAATCGTCGCACACACGTGCGTGGCAGCAGCTGCATGCATTGCAAATGCAACGATTTGAAAAAGACAAAGTGCACCGGCTAATGCTTATCGTGCGCATTTCAGAGCATCTAATTGCTATTAACCGTTCTTCTTTCTTTTTCAGTGCATGCCGCACACTTGGTTCCTGGCCTTTGTCTTTCAAGCTTTAGTCTTCAGTATTGCAATCGGCTTCCTATTGATACGGTAAGAAGCCCAGGATGGGCGATCTGCGCTAACGTGAGTAAATACTGGTGCCTTGAAAACACTACGGCACAAAGAAGGAAACGCAAGAACGAATGCCACACCTTTCTTGCGTTTTCTTCTTTGCACCGTAGTGTTTTCAAGTCATGAACCAACTCGCCCCACAGGCTGTCATTCTGAATTGTGGTGCGTTCGAGCTACTGTAGCCCTGACAGAAATGTAGGTGACAAGCGCTAGTAGATCGCTGCTCATGGGTAGGAAGAAACTTAGAAACCACTCAAGATTTATTTTCGGCCACAAACGTCAAAAGAAAAAAATGTTTACGTAAACGACGACTGTGTATTAGTGCAGCGCTAAGATTAATTATTAAAGTACAGGTAATTTAGGCATAGCGGGGCGACTCGCTACCGTGATACAATTCTGCGGGGACTCTGCTGCTCCTGCGCAGTGACAAGAGTGTCCCCTTTGGTGCAGTGGGCGCATGCGAAAATGGGACCTCAATGAACCGTTTCAACTTGAGCGCATCACGCCGTGTTAGATATATGTAATGATATAAACCACCGGTAACCGGTAGCACGAGTTACGGGGTTAGATTGGCGTGAGCCACAAAGCGGTTGCTGTCGCACCGGCCTTTAGCCTATGCTGACTCGCAGAATGAAGGATATGTGCGACGTGTGAATAATTTGGAATTTTTTTGCAGGCTGCCCAAGTTTGCAATGGCGAGGCTTGGAGGGTGCATTTTTGCTTGCTCGCTGATCACTTTCATCATAAACAATGCCAACGACCTTGGACCTACAGCATTGCTCCGAGAACACACAGCAGGGTAATTACTGTCTTTGGACTTGCTGTAGCAGCAAATGCGCTGTTCTTTAGTGCTCCACTGGATTTTAACTGAGACTCTACTAAACGATATCCAGCGCCATATTGTACGCGTGTGCAAGGTCTCGAGTGCCTCTTAATGTAGTCTGTACAGGCAGTAATTTTTCATACCTTCCTGCGATATGATCAGCTGTGATTAAGTTTATTAATGCAAAAAGCATACGTTTTTGATAGAAACATGCGAACGCAGCATTAGAAAAAACAAAAAAAAAAACGTTCTGTTTACTGCACTCAAAGCTAAGAATGAGATTTTAAAATATATTTGAAAGGCTTGCGGGACTTGCCCCCTGCATCTGACGTCATTGCTTGTTTTCAGCGCTTCGCTGCCGAGTTAGCTTCAAAAGAGCTTCCCACCATTTCAGCAAGGCTCCTTACCACATCATTCCGTCTTAACTGTGGTCTTAATTTTGGCATGCATATTAAATGGCCTAACATTTTCCACAGTTTAGAAACACTTTGCTGCCGGAAGAAAACAACTTTATTTAACTCGAGCGCAACGAGACCGGGCATACTGCAGTTCCCTCTGAGTGTGGGTTTGCCTTAAAATTACCGCGACTGAAATGCACTTCTCTAGGCAAAACTTAATTGGTTTTGAAGTTTAGCTAAGATAAGGCAGATAAGCGACTTTCTGCAATATTTAACACATAAAATGGCTATGATGGACAAATGTTCGTGACCTGCCCTATCAACAATCGCTCCAGAGCCTGGCGCCATCTGACTAATCTGTTCTTTTTTTCTCTCTTGGCTCTATTAATGAAGCTCCCGCCAGGCATATCATGATTCAATCGAAATCAACTTCTATACGAGGGGAGGACCATTCTGCATCGGACTTATCACTGGGTACCTCCTCGCCATAAAGCCAAGGCTGGGTCTTAAGAAGGTGAGTCAAGGGTGGCAAGGAAGGAGCGCACTGATTAAATTAGTCTCTCTGTACTCAATGTGGATGCATAAAGTTCTGCGCAATAGAGAGGTCTATATGAGAGAGGAAGATAATCTGAGAACGTGCACAAGCACGCATTATCAGGCATCTACGACTGCACATGATAGAGCACTTCTGCAGCATCTGGCGCTTCGGTGGGAGCGTTTTAGGATAACTATTCGGACAGGTAACAAACAGCATTTTTTCCACAAAGTTTATTTCTCAGGTGACCTTCCGTACATGTAAAGTGCAGTGGCGTCTCGGTGCCTAGCCTATCATTTGTTTTAAATCCATTCGCATTTTTCAATGGTCCTGTATTGAAACAACAAAAATTTACCGCCATTTTGCACCTGTGCGACCCGTGCAGAATGGGCTTGCCGAGACAGCAACCGTGACATTCGCAGGCACATACGCTAGACCAAGCCATCAAACGCAGGTGGGAAGAGCGAAGGTAGTCTTCCTAGCTCTAGCCGAAAAACTTGCTCAGGTCGCAATACGTTCTTTCAGGATCGATGACTCGTGTGTTGATAAAGCCTACGATTTGGAAAGAGCGGGGAAAAATACAAATGAAACACAATTATGACAGTACGAAGTCTGCCCCCGTAGTGTCGTGCTACTATTGCACCAACCACCCATTCTTGGTAGATTACCACATTTGTGCAGATCCTCGCTAAAACGGCAGTCTTCTCCAAAACAGCCCTCTTCTGAATGCGCTCAAGTGCAGCCGAACGGGGGAGTGAGACGCAACCTGCCACCCTAGAGAACGATAATTGAAACTTCCTTGAGAACCATGTCTTCATCCTGAAAGCTGTACAGACAATCAAGGCATCCTATTGGTCGCTCGACCGCAGCACCACATTCTCTCCAGCCGGCGAACCGTGAAACGTATACATAAGGGCGTGCGCAGGAGCAGACGCTCGGCCTGTTCACTGTGGTATTTTCGCGACACGACGCAATCGGTCTGGCCCAAGCAAAACGGCGGTACTCGGTATTGTTGTGTCCTGGGCCGCGACAAAATTACACTTAAAACTAACGGGAGAGATCGATGCGCCCAATAAATGTGCCAACTCCACGACGAGTGAGTGGTATAGGAAAGGCGACAAGCGTGTGTCACCGTAGTAGGGAGAATCGACTGTTTCAGTTTTATCTCCTTTCTGCGACGACTTTTGTAGTTTTCACATTTCTTATATTTTAAACGAACTATAAAGCTGCGGAATGCGTGGGGCGACTGCTCTGATATTGGATCGCATTCGTTGCTTTTTATTTTCAGGAGTCTTGTAAAAATTGAGCTACGATTGTGTGAGGAAAAAACGCCGTGTTCTGATAAGCGCAAAAATATATATCGGATCAAGCCGTCGCTCTTTACAACTCTCTCGCATTCCCAGCAACATGCGCCCGAGGCGGTTTATTAGGTGGATGGCATATTGGTATACTGATTGATTTGGTTGGTAGTGTTTGACGTCCCAATGCGGCTCAGGCTATGAGAGACACCGTACTGGAGGGCTCCGGAAATTTCTACCGCCAGAGTCGATGTTATCCCGTATACGGGCGCCTTGGTTTCCGCCTCCGTCGTAAAGCGATAGTCGCGGCCGGCTCAGCAGTCGAGCACCTTAACCACTGCGCCACCGAGGCGGGGCCGTTCGTCTGTTGGGGTGCGTTGATTTTGAACAGACAACACAGTCCGGACGGGAAGTGCGGTCTACTTCCTTCGTCGACTGTCTCAGTTCGCACTGCGTTGGCCCTTCAGATGCGGTTTAATAAGAACTGCGCTATTACCTCCGCGTATATTGTCGAATGCTCGGAGTAATGCAATTTAAGCTTGGATAATGATGTTTTATGGCTTCGAAACAGATGGGCTTGTAATGTCAACAGTGTGCAGCCTTTTTTTTTTAGGCTCCTTTGTTTTTCCTCTTTGTTGCGATGATGTTAACCTAGACATCGAGCTGAAAAGTTGCACGTTATTTTTTAGACTTTGCACAGAGTATTATATTCATTTAACAGTTAAGTTGTAGAGTCCAAAGCTGATTTTTGCAGAGAAATAAAATTGAAGAATCGCATAGGAAACAGAAAAAAAATTGGGGAAATCAAGCACTACGCCTGGTTGCGCACAGCTCTAAGCTTATCTGCATTAGGAATAAGCGAGTGGGCTTTGGACTCCCAGCGCACAGAGCATGCATGCCCCATATCTTACCGGGCGTTTCAGCCGACAAGGATGCTTCATCACGCAGGAATATTTTTTTTTGAAGCTTCTCATAATTTCTTGCCGAAATGGGCAAAATTTGCTTTAATGAGGTCGTAATATATGAAATAACCAAGTACTGATACATCGCATGCGACAACCGACCATTACAATGAAAAAGTTCGTTGCTAAATTCCACAGCGTTGATGACACTTTGCATATTGTAAGCATATAGCTGAACGCCGGAGTTCCCTCGCCGTACACGATGTGCTGCTGACTTGAGAAACGCACTTTGTGGTCAGTCGTTTGCTCGACAATGAGTAGAGGAGAATATAGGAGTTCATTTTCTTTTAAACGAGGCGATAATGTTTATCCATCTATGGTACCAGCACCACTCGGCGCTGCTTTGGTAGCATGGCTTGAATATTATCTGTTGCACAACTAAAGCTTTGATTGAGTGATTGATGAGTGATTGATCGATCGATCTGTCCCTGGTGTGGGTGCACGCGAAAGCAAGTCTATGCGATGCTGTTAACAAGTGGTAAGGTGGCAAACACTGCCGGTGTTCACGTGTCCTTTCAGTGGGCCGCATTCGCTGGTTGGATGCTGTCGCTGGTGACCATAGTGGCCATCACCCACGTTCCGTGGTTCTGGAACAAAGAGGGTCGGCACATGAGGCCCGGTGGCACAGAGTACGCCATCTACGATGCCTTCCACCGGGTCCTCTTCTCGGCGGCTATTGCCTACATCGCACTGGCCTGTGCCTGGGGAAGCGGTGGAGTGATCAAAGTATTCCTCACCTGGGCTGGCTGGCTTCCCATCAGCAGGCTGTGCTTCGCCATCTACATCCTGTACCCGTTCCTTATCTTCTACTTCAACGGAACGACGCGCAGCGTGATCTTCTATACAGTCAAATTAGCGGTAAGGCTGCCGACATCTTAAGGATCCAGCGATTTGTGCCTGCTGTCGTTGCACGTAATTTCCTGGAATGCTACGTCATCTTTCTGGCTGATATTTATCGAATATGCAATCGATCAATACTTCATCCTCTTGCTGTCAAATATGCGTTGTTTTATTCACCGTCCAACCGCATTACGTTGTTCTGGAATTCCGGACATTCTCGAAGTTATGTATCATAAGGACATTAACCAGATCTCTCACTCAAGCTATGGCATGCGTGCAAAAAAATTAGCACGTTGCAAGAAGGAACATACAGCGCGAGTTCAGTTTCATTGGGGCAGCGCTGACATCCAATTTCGATTTTTTTTTTTTTGGCTTCGCGGAAGCTTCTGCGCTTGTTTCTTTTGTCGTGCGTGGTGCCAGCAACAACTTAAGTGCTGGTTAATATGTATTGTACTTCTCAGGCATGAAAAACAGGAACGCTGTGTGGCACTCACCCTATATATATACTGCAAATGTACTCCTGTCAGCTGGGCTAACCTCTTGCGACAGCTTGTTAAGTGATAGAAGTGGGCACGTGTGTCAATTATATCAGCCCTGTAGTAGTAAGCTAGCGCCTAGTTACTGCGAACTAAAAACAAAAGCACTATCACACCAATGCACTTTCTTTCTGGTGTAACGAGGGAATGTACCTCGTGAAACTGAACCACGCCTATTTTAGGCGAAGCTTTATTGTTGCTTAATGCGCAGCTGAAAGATATTAGTTTCAATTCGCCAATATCAGCAGAACAAGCACTGTCCCACACTCAATCACAGCCACCATGATCGTGCACAAGTGACCGAATTCATGGCTCTGGTGGCAATATGCCCCCCATGTCTACTCAGCCTCTTTCTCATGCTATTTGTCTTGTCGGCCTCCCTATTCTTTTTTTATTGCAGATAGAAGAACTCCTTTGGAACATAATGGCGTGCATCATAGTCAGTGTACCAGTGCACCTACTCTTCGAGGCACCATTTGTTCGGCTGGGCGAACAGTGTTCCCAGAAGGAAGACGAAGACTCGGTTTGCGAGTCGATGGACTCCATGGACATGGCTCTTCAGGAGAAGAACGCTACCTCCAAGTACAGTTGACTTCCGAGCTGGTCGTTCGAGAGACGTGTGCAGTGTCGTGTTCTGCCGGTTGCCTCCGCTGCCTTCGGTTGGACTGAAATACTCAAATGTTACCGCTGCCGTGCTTTTCCGTTATCGTTGTGAAATAAAAAAGCGCCGAGGGCAGCCGATTGTACCCGCACCGATTGGTAATAAAAGAAACTTCGTTGTGCCTCTCTGTTCTTTAGCTGTGGATATCGCGTATTGAATCAAGGGATAATTATTCTGTTATATGAACATCATTTCTCGTGTATGCATTTGTCCCGACTGCACCCGTCGGAGAACGTTAGTGGTCATGGTATTCGGCTGTTGACTAATACGTGTGCGCGTGGTTTTGGGCATGATCTGTTTTGAACCCTGTATTTTCAGGTGTGCTGTGAACGACTGTTGTTGGAATGAAGCGCTTTTTTTTTTTACCTTTTAAGGTTTGTTGAAGCAGGAATAGCCTTTTCCTTGGTTGAGCTTTTCACGGACTGCACCAACTCCGAATACTATTCCTAGGAATAAGTGCTACAGCAGTGCTGTTGTTTTAGTGATAGTAGTAGTAGTAGTAGTAGTAGTAGTAGTAGTAGTAGTAGTAGTAGTAATAGGAGCAGCAGCGGCAGTAGTAGTAGTAGTAGTAGTAGTAGATGTAGTAGTAGTAGTAGCTGCAGCAACAGTTAATTCAAGCTTGGCAAACAGCCTACCATGTATATGATGTTTTCCCTTTTCTCCGGGGTTAACAAAACTTAAACGAGAAGCTATTTTATTTTCTTCTTCATGTCATCACAGATGCCCAAATGGTGGCTGCTGTTTGAGTTTGCAAGTATACATTTCCCCACACATAAGCCGCATGCCTCTTTGCGAAAGAAGACGAATATCACAACTGGACGCTTTATTTAGGTCCTCTAAACATCCCCTTAAAACTAACTGAGATCCGCCAAAACAATGAGATAACAAACTAAACATTCGTAATCCGACAGCCGATAAATACGTATTCAGCTAAAAAGCCACAAAAGTCTTTAAATTTAGCAGGAAACTTGCTAAAATTGCAACACCTTTTAAAATCGCAGATGGTGGGTTCAGCAATCCTAGACATAGTGATAGAATGCATGGGGTTTAAGCTGTTGCACACGCATTTTCTTATGTTCCTGTCGGTTAGCGATTTTTGAGCATAAAGGCCACAAAGAAGGTCTCCTACTTCCGCTGCGTTTTCTCTACATGATGTCTGCATGCTGTCTGCATGCTAGCCCTTGTGTTCCAGCCTCTCCGTTCGTCGGTACTCGGCGGGTGACAACTCGTGCGAGCGCGCATGAACACACAATACCAATGAGATAGGCATAGCATGATGCCCAAACATTGCGAAAAAGCGGATGTTGCTAGCATTACAGGGCTGCACGATGTGTCTAGATTGTGTGGAAAAAATACCCAGTGCATATCCTCGGCGTGCTGCGTGCGAGTGTCTGATGGCAGTTTTTATAGTGTCGGTATAATAGCATTGCGGGATTTCTCGGCCAAATTACGTGTGGTTGTTTTTGTGAAGAAGGGTCGACTTTAAGCAGTTGTACTAAGAAATATCAAAATACCGATAACATACACGACACGCTATTAAAGAAAACTGCGCCGGCTGCGGTTCGGCGCAGTCACCGCGCCGCGTTTACGGACTTCAAATGGACACGTCGCGAGTTGCGCACAAGACACACTGACGCCCGTCAACCTTTTCTTCTGCTACGGGGGCAGTCTAGCGTCCCGTTACGGTAGCGCTCTTCACGCCTTTGAAAATTCATGTTATGTTATATGTGGTATGAACTGGCGCCCACAAGGGTGCGTGTGCGACAGCACGTTTTGCCCATGTTTTTTGTTTCTTTGTTTAGGTCTCTTTATCTACTACGCCTGCGGCTTTCTTTGCGGATCCTGTTTCGCGTACGTGAACTATTCCACGGGCTTATTCTATACTCTTTTCACTTGTGCCTATGTTATTCCGCACATGCTCATTAGAATATAATGCCGTAAACAGCATATTATATGACAGACTACTGACACCCGAAGGCTGGATTATGATATCAGGAGGTGCCCGAGTTGGCTGCTACGTCAGACAACCCTACGACCAGTCCGATCAGTGCCAGCCACCGACTAGCACATGTCAGCGCCATACGCCTCATTCTTCGCGTGCGACGCCTAATGTTTTGCATAACGGGGCCCGTTAGAGTTATCCATATCCTGCCTTTGTCTATACGAAAGGGGTAGTTCACCCCCATAACATTAATCAAGATTACAAGCAGGAATGAAACGTGGAGAAAGGATTGACCCGCCGTAGCTTATAAAGCAGTGCTTGATAGATTGGCCCATGCATTCCGAGGTCGGTATTGTTATGCTAAGGAAGAAGAATAGGAAAAAAAAGATGCACCGTGCGGAGCTCCGGCTGCCGGCACATTTGAAAATGCCCGCACTTACAATGATACCTCACAAGATTACTTTTGTAAAGGAAATCAAGTACGTATCATAATGCTATGCTGAAAAGACCAGAAATTTAATGAAGTAATGAAATTACATTACAATTACTTCGGCCGAGTAATTAAAGTCTCTTAAATTACGTTCTAGTTTTCATCTATGCAATATCCAAATAAAGCTACTAAAGAACACAACACTCCAGACGCAACGCACACATTCTATCACCTTCCCGCAAATTCCGTCCCTAAGAACTATTTCCTCCCTCTTTGCTACGGCACACGTCCTATTACAAAAATAAGACAACGGCAACGAAACAACAAAAACGCTAGGTCGAACGCTCGTGAAATGAGTCGTAGGCTAACGTCTTGCTGGTCCAGAGCTGTTTTTCCCGCCCTTTTGAAGACCCCGAGGTTATTTATTGATTTCGTGGTCACATTAATCGACTTCGGCACCTTGCGCTCAAGAATTCTCATGCCATGGACCCTTCAGCTTGTCTCCCCCCTCCTCAATTTATCCCACCGTTGTGACGAATGCAACCAGGCATCACTGCTCCCTAGCCGACGCAACAGGGAGTGCCACTGTGCGCTGCCAACTAGGTTTGAACTCCGGCTACCTAGCACCACCTGTCCCTTCGGCAGCCCCTTGACGTCTTATATCCTGCTGCTTAGGGTACGATTGCAGCTACCGATAGAATAGCCGCACAAAGTGCTACACAGGAAGTCTCTGACTCAGAGTTCTGCTCAATTCTGCTACATTTTGCAAATCTGGTCTTGCCAAATCTTCTTTGCCAATCCCTGCTCTATGGCTCACCGTATTTATGATAACCTTGCTTACATTGAGTTAGGAGACCTCGGCTAGGATAATATTGCCACCTAGCGTTGCCAGGTGGCGCATGACTGAGGTGTGAAAGGAGGACGAAGTTGAAAAGGACGACAAAGTGTCGCTTGCAAGTTTGCGTCTGTGCTGCTGTGTTGTTGTGTCTGGGCTACCCCCTGCAATCATTGGTATCCTTAGTCACCGTGTACGTGACATTCTGGTGGAGGTGCTGGGTAAAACGATCGCCTATGCACGAGTCTCTGTCTACAAGACGTCGCGCCAGCCCTGTACCATTGGACACCCGTGTGCATCGCTCCAGTCGACGGCTCCAGGGACTGTCTCCGGAGTTTCAGCCATCACCCGCCGCCATGACATCTAGTGCTTCTACTCAGCAGGTAACAGGCGTCGCACCGGCCTGTAACTACACCTTGCAGGCCCCTCGGATACCGAAGTCTTTCCAAGGGGGCCTCTTTGAGGATGTGGAGGACTGGTTCCTTCAGTTTGAACGTGTCGCTGCATTCAACCAGTGGGACGATGCTGCCAAACTAAGGAACGTCTACTTCAGCCTTGAGGACGGCGCCCGTATCTGGTTCGAGAACCGAGATCAAGTATTAACTTCGTGGCGGGAATTCCGTCGTCAACTGCTCGAGGCTTAAACTAGCGCGGATCGTCGCGAGCATGCAGAACGTGTCATTCACTCTCGCATCCAAAGGCCGAATGAGAGTGTCCAAGCGTACGTAGAGGACATGACGCGCCTCTTCAGGCGAGCCGATCCCGCCATGTCCGAGGACAAAAAGGTCAGGCACTTGATGCAGGGTTTGAAAGAGCAGCTGTTCGCAGGCCTTGTGCGAAACCCACCGTCGACTGTAAGCGGATTTCTTGTGTAGGCCACCACAATGGAAAAGGTGCTACAACAACGTGCCGTGGCTTATGTCCGACCTTTTCATACAAGCACAATCGCGGAATCATTTGCATCTTCAGAGCGGCATCCCGATGCATTGCGCGAACTGATTCGCAGCGTCGTGCGCGAAGAACTAAGCAAGTTCTGGAGCCCTCTGCAGCAATCGCCAACTTCCGTTTCTGCTATAGTGCGGGAGGAGGTGCGGCAGGCACTCAAGAGCCCTCTTTCGCCTGTAGTTTCGAGCCCGCCATTGTTGTCGGGGACCGACAATCGTCCCATATATGCGGAAGTTCTGCAGAGTCAGGCTCCCCCTTCACCACCGCCCATTCTCGCGTCACCTACAGTTCCGCTGCCCTCGGTGCAGCCAGTGCAGAACTTCGACAATCGTCCGCTGCCCCGACGCAAAGCCGACATTTGGCGCACGCCTGACCGCCGTCCGCTTTGCTTCCACTGCGGTGAACCAGGACATCTCTACCGCGATTGTCCGTATCGACGCCTCGGTCTTCACGGCTTCCGCATCGACTCGCCTCCTCCCCGGTTTGGTCAACGACCCCGAGTTATTGAGGAGTACCTGGCGGAGCAGCGTTCTTCATCTCGTTCGCAGCATCAGCCCCGCTCCCCTTCGCCAAGGCGCTCCTCCTCGTTCACTCATGGTTCCTCGCGAGAGGACCAAGGCCGCTCGTCTAGCCCTCATCGGGAAAACTGAAAACAGCGACCTTCGGGGGCGAGGCCGCTGGTAGTCGCGGCGTTGAAGACCTCCCGTCGTCGCCGCTTCGATCCGACCGTGAGCTGCTGGTACCGTCACCTAGGGAAGCAAAAAGCGTTTCTCTGGACATTCCGGTTATTTTAGACGGTCGCACTACGGTCAATGCATTAGTGGACACCGGTGCCGATTATTCAATTTTGAGTGGTCGCATAGCGACTGTTTTGAGGAAGGTGCTCACTGCTTGGCCAGGTGTGTACCTTCGAATCGCCGGCGGTCATATAGTTACTCCAAAGGGGATGTGCACGGCTCGCATTCAGATTAACGGACGTACGTTCGTCGTTAGTTGCGTTGTTTTAAGTGACTGCTCCCGTGACCTTATCCTCGGCATTGACTTTCTGCGGGAGTACGGAGCAGTTATCGACCTGCGAAATAGACTCGTGACGTTTTCGATGGGACAATCTACCGAACAAGATAGTACCAGTCCTTGCAATGCCGCACTTCGTGTTTTCGCTGAGAGCGTCTCGCTGCCGCCGCGAAGTAGTGCTCTCGTGGAAGTTACCTGTGACGATTTCCATACCGGTGATGCTGTAGCGGAGGCGAACCATTCGCTCCTGCTTGCTCAAGGCATTTGCGCTCCCCGAAGTTTATTGTCGTTTCACAATGGCCGGGCTGCACTCCTTGTCACAAATGTTTCTAATGAGCACCGACACTCGTTCCCGGGGACTGCTATCGCTTTTGCTGACCATGTTGCGCACGATCCGGTCTGTTTTGCATCCACAGCAGTAGAAACTAACAAGCCCGAGCCATCTCTTGACAACATCGACATTAACTGTCACTTGTCAAAGGAGAAACGGCGGGCCTTAGAGCAACTGCTACTAGACTTCAAGCACTGCTTTGCTTCTTCCTGGAAGGTTCGTCAAACGCCCATCACACAACATCGCATCATTACTTATGACGATGCTCGCGCAATATGACAGCAGCCTTATCGTGTGTCTGTCAAAGAACGAGAAGTGATCCAGACGCAGGTTCAGGAGATGCTGGATGATGGTGTTGTGCAGGCTTCACAAAGTCCGTGGTCTTCACCAGTAGTCCTGGCCAAAAAGAAAGACGGCACCCTTCGATTTTGCGTCGACTATCGAAAATTGAATAATGTGACAAAGAAAGATGTATACCCTTTGCCGCGCATCGATGACTCACTGGACAGATTGCAACGTGCGAAGTATTTTTCATCTATTGATTTAAAAAGCGGCTATTGGCAAATCGAAGTAGACGAAAGAGACCGAGAAAAAACCGCATTTGTCACTCCAGATGGCCTATATGAATTCAAAGTACTCCCATTTGGATTGTGCTCTGCCCCAGCTACATTCCAAAGGATGATGGACACCATCCTCACCGGCCTCAAGTGGCAGATCTGCCTTGTGTACTTGGACGACGTAGTTGTTTTTTCCGAAACAATTGACCAACACCTCGAACGCCTTCGAGCTGTCCTGGAAGCCCTCTGTTCTGCTGATCTCACGCTGAAGCCCCAGAAATGCCATTTCGGGGATACAGAACTCAAGTTCCTCGGCCATGTTGTAAGCGCTTATGGGGTACGCCCGGATCCCGATAAGACTGCTGCCGTCGCACGATTTCCCATTCCAGCTAATAAGAAGGCTGTTCACCGCTTCCTCAGCCTGTGCGCATATTATCGGCGTTTCATTGCGGACTTTTCTCAGATCGCAGAACCTCTGACGCGCCTTACAAGGAAGGAAACCTCCTTTCTGTGGAACTCTGAGCAGCAGATGGCCTTCTCTTTGATTCGTGAGCGCCTTCAAACATCCCCTGTTCTGGCGCACTTCGATGAAGCGGCTGACACTGAGGTGCACACTGACGCCAGCAGAGGTGGGCATTTGACCTCAAAAAGTGCAACCTCACCTCAACCTCAAATAAAATTTCCTGACCTCACTCAACCTCAACCTCACGCTTTGAGGTTGAGGTTTGACCAGGTGACCTCACCGACATCACTCAACCTCACTTCAAACTCAAACTGTGAGTTTGAGGGCGGTCGCTCGACCTCAAAAAAATAAAAATAAAATAAAAGGTTTTTCACTTGAGAACACTAACTATAAAACGTCGTGGCACAAGTCCTGTGCGGTGACACGCCAGAATGACGACATAAATTTTAAATAACATTGAATATGATGAGGCTTACTTGTAAAGTAAAAAAAAAATTAAATGAACATTTGCCAGCGGGGCTACTGATTCATAGCAGGCTGACCTAATAACAGCAGTATAATTGGTCAGTTTCAACTCTTCAAATTTTATTTTTATTTGTTTCGATATGGTGACTTTTCACCCAATTCCCGCTGTAATGCTTATGTGTCCTTGGTGCTGCTGGATGCGAACTCCCAAAGGTCTGCAGTGAAACGTCGCACATATCTGTGACAGTCAAATAGTGTTTCCTCATGACAATCAAGTCATAATTTCTTGGCGAAGACATTTTCCTGCGATCTGAAGTCGAATCGAATGACAAAATCACAAACAATCTAATGTTTTTTCAGTGTAACGTCGCTGTTACAAAAAAAAAGTAGATCGACCACTTGCGTATATATGGAAGTTGTATTACCATAACATTCTTTTATCAAACTGACTTCTGACGTGGGACTTATCACAAGAGGCGGACAGAACAAAATGTTCCCATATGCAGAGACGCTTAGTTACGAAAAGGTAAAGCGTGCTTGAATTTTGACATTGCGCTACTTTCGATAATCCTGACGAGTGGGTAGTGCTGTATAGAACAAACGCCGTGACAAATTATTGGAAAAATTACTATCCCTTCTGCTTATAATAACTAACGGTGAGTTTGCAGCCCCAAAACATTCCTTTTATCATTGATGTAAGTTAAAGAACTAATACGTTGGAGTGCGAATTACCTTGACATGCCGAGAGAAGCTCAAAAGCTGGTTTCCTTGTCCACACAGTTTCTTGTCGCAGTGAATGCGTTCCAAGTTTACAGTGTTTTTCGTTTCTTTTGCGTGGCTATTGTAACGGAAATGGCCTTCGATGTCTTCGTCAATTCGACAACTGCGCGCGCACACATCATCGTCGGTATATTTAGATTTTTTCGCTATATCTGCCATAACCACACCTGCCATAACCGCAACCATGTCTTGCACCCTCGACGCCGAACGCAACAATGCGATAGACCTCGAAGAAGAAGGGCAGACCTCAGCTGGAAAGAGCGGAAATCATCATCATCACCATCAGCCTGATTATACCCACTGCAGGGCGAAGGCCTCTCCCATATTTCTCCACTTAACCCGGTTCTGTGCTGGCTGCATCCACTTGACCCCAGCGAACTTCTTAATCTCATCCGCCCACCTAACTTTCTGCCGCCCCCTGCTACGCTTTCCTTCCCTTGGAATCCAGTTTGTTACCCTCAGCGACCATCGGTTATTCTCTCTTCGCCCTACATGTCCTGCCCATGTCCATTTCTTCTTCTTAATTTCTACTAGAAGGTCGGTAACTTGAGTTATTTCTCTGACCCACTCTGCACGCTTTCTATCTCTTAATGTTACCCCTACCATTTTTCGTTCCATAGCCCTCTGGGTTGTCTTCAACTTAAGTAGAACTCTGTTGGTTAGCCTCCACGTTTCAGCCCCATAGGTGAGTACAGGTAAGATGCAACTGTTGTATACTTTCCTCTTGACCGATACCGGTAAGCTGCTAGTCATAATCTGCGAGTACTTGGCAAATGCGCTCCGTCCCAATCTTATTCTTATTTCCTTTTCATGGTCCGGATCTGCGGTTACTGCCTGTCCTAAGTAGACATATTCGCCTACTACCTCCTGTATTTCGCCACATAATGTAAACTGCTGTTCCTTCCCGAGGCTGTTGAACATTACCTTAGTCTTCTGCATATTGATTTTCAAGCCTACCTTTCTACTTTTTCTGTCCAGGTCATCAATCATTATTTGCCGTTCATCCCCCGAGTTGCTTAGCAAGGCAATGTCATCAGCAAATCGTAGATTGCTGAGGTATTCTCCATCTACCCTTATCCCTAACTGCTCCCATTCCAAGTCTCTGAATACTTCCTCTAAACAAGCTGTGAATAGTACTGGGGAGATTGTGTCTCCTTGCCTAACACCTTTCTTTATGGGAATTTTGTTACTTTCTTTATGCAGAACTATGGTTGCTGTGCAGCCACTATGTATATCTTCCAGCACTTTCACGTACGGCTCGTCTACCCCCTGATTTCGCAATGCCTGTATCACCGCCCAGGTTTCAACTGAGTCAAATGCTTTTTCGTAATCAATGAATGCTATGTATAAGGGCTGGTTATATTCCGAGCATTTTTCTATCACCTGAATGATGGTATGGATAGGATCGATAGTAGAGTACCATTTCCAAAACCCTGCTTGATCCCTTGTTTGATTGCAGTCTAAGGTTGTCCTGATTCTATTAGCGATTACCTTAGTAAATACCTTATACGTAACAGACAGTAAGCTGATTGGTCTGTAATTTTTAAGATACTTAGAGTCTCCTTTCTTGTGAATGAGGATAATGTTTGCATTCTTCCATGGTTCCGGTACTGTCGATGACACCAGGCACTGCGTATACAGGGTGGCCAGCTTTTCTAACACGATATCCCCCCCGTCCTTCAGCAAATCTGTAGTTATCTGATCCTCTCCAGCTGATTTCCCCCTTTTCATAGTTTCTAGTGCTTTCTTGACCTCGTCCTTCGTCACTGGTGGAACGTCTGACTGTTTTTCCCTACCGCCAATCTCATTACGGTCCTGACTGCTTTGGCTACTGTAGAGATCTGTATAGAACTCCTCGGCTACTTTGGCTATCTTTTCCATATTAGTGATGACGTTGCCCGCCTTGTCCTTTATCGCATACATCTGGTTTTTGCCTATGCCCAATTTCTTCTTTACCGCTTTAAGGCTTCCCCCGTTCTTTACAGCATGCTCAATTTTCTCCATGTTATACTTCCTTATATCGGCTACCTTGCGCTTATTGATTAGCTTTGATA
Organism: Amblyomma maculatum; assembly: GCF_055883805.1. Classification (NCBI taxonomy): domain Eukaryota; kingdom Metazoa; phylum Arthropoda; class Arachnida; order Ixodida; family Ixodidae; genus Amblyomma; species Amblyomma maculatum. The sequence continues at coordinate 85,180,565 of NC_139350.1, forward strand.
TCTCGGCCAATTCGATCTGGTCTGTTGGATTGGAGGCTTTCATACTCTGGTGTTTCTTAACCAAATCTTTCGTCTTCTTAGACAGCTTACCGGTATCCTCTCTAACTATCCTACCGCCTACTTCTACCGCGCACTCAGTAATGATATCTTTGAAATTATTGTTCCTTGCCTCTAGGGTAATGTCGCCATCCTCAGTTAGAGCTGAAAACCTATTCTGTAGCGAGATCCTGAACTCTTCTGCCCTCCCCCTCACCGCTAATTCGTTGATGGGTTTCTTTCTTACTAATCTGTTGCGTTCCTTCTTCAGATTTAGGCTAATTCGGGACCTCACCATCCTGTGGTCACTGCATCGCACATTCCCGATTACCTCTACATCTTGAATAATGGCGGGGGTTGAACACATTAGGAAGTCGATTTCGTTTTTAGTCTCCCCGTTAGGACTTTTCCATGTCCATATCCGGTTCTTCCTTTTGCTGAAGAAGGTATTCATGATTCTTAAGTTATTGCGCTCTGCAAACTCAACCAGTAATAATGACAGCGTTAAACCTGGAAAGCGCATAAAAACAACGGACAACAGCAAGAGACAGACACACGAGCGCTTACTTCCAACTGATTTTTGTTTTCATGCGAGAAGGAGAATATATGTACACTTCAGATCACATGCGCATGCGAAGAAAACCCAAACAAGAAGAAATATTATCTGACTGCACATGTAAAAGATGAAAGATATGCAATCTCTTTCTCAGACAGCAAAATCGACGCACCACTTACACAATCATCGCCAGTTCCTCCCCCCTGCTATTCATGACCAGTGCCATAGTCACCTACTGCCTGGTCTCCTGCCTGTTTTTTCCCTACCTTGGCATTGAAGTCGCCCATTAGTACAGTATCATCATCATCATCATCATCATCAGCCTGATTATACCCACTGCAGGGCGAAGGCCTCTCCCATATTTCTCCACTTAACCCGGTTCTGTGCTAGCTGCATCCACTTGACCCCTGCGAACTTGTTAATTTCATCCGCCCACCTAATTTTCTGCCGCCCTCTGCTGCGCTTTCCTTCCCTTGGAATCCAGTTTGTTACCCTCAGCGACCATCGGTTATCCTCTCTTCGCACTACATGTCCTGCCCACGTCCATTTCTTCTTCTTAATTTCCACTAGAATGTCGGTAACTTGAGTTATTTCTCTGACCTACTCTGCACGCTTTCTATCTCTTAATGTTACACCTACCATTTTTCGTTCCATAGCCCTCTGGGTTGTCCTCAACTTAAGTAGAACTCTCTTGGTTAGCCTCCACGTTTCAGCCCCATAGGTGAGTACAGGCAAGATGCAACTGTTGTATACTTTCCTCTTGAGCGATACCGGTAAGCTGCTAGTCATAATCTGCGAGTGCTTGCCAAATGCGCTCCATCCCAATCTTATTCTTCTTGTTATTTCCTTTTCGTGGTCCGGATCTGCGGTTACTACCTGTCCTAAGTAGACATATTCGCCTACTACTTCCAGTATTTCGCTACCTAATGTAAACTGCTGTTCCTTCCCGAGGCTGTTGAACATTACCTTAGTCTTCTGCATATTGATTTTCAAGCCTACCTTTCTACTTTTTCTGTCTAAGTCATCAATCATTATTTGCAGTTCATCCCCCGAGTTGCTTAGCAAGACAATGTCATCAGCAAATCGCAGATTACTTAGGTATTCTCCATCTACCCTTATCCCTAACTGCTCCCATTCCAAGTCTCTGAATACTTCCTCTAAACAAGCTGTGAATAGTACTGGGGAGATTGTGTCTCCTTGCCTAACACCTTTCTTTATGGGAATTTTGTTACTTTCTTTATGTAGAACTATGGTTGCTGTGCAGCCACTATGTATATCTTCCAGCACTTTCACGTACGGCTCGTCTACCCCCTGATTTCGCAATGCCTGCATCATCGCCGAGGTTTCAACTGAGTCAAATGCTTTTTCGTAATCAATGAATGCTATGTATAAGGGCTGGTTATATTCCGAGCATTTTTCTATCACCTGATTGATGGTATGGATATGATCGATAGTAGAGTACCGTTTCCGTACAGTATACCGTATACAGTACAGAGTACCGTAGTACAGTATACTGCGTCTTTATTTTTCGCATTGCCGATTCTACATCTTCATAGAAGCTTTCAACTGCCTGGTCATCATAACTACATGTAGCTGCATAGGCCTGTACAACCTTCAGTTTATACCGCTTATTATGCCTAATTACGATGCCTGCAACCCTCTCATTAATACTATAGAATTCATCTATATTACCCGCTATATACTTATTGACAAGGAAACCTACGCCTAGTTGTCGCCTCTCTGGTAAACCTCGATAACACAGTACATGCCCATCCTTCAGTATATTATATGCCTCATTCGGTCTCCTAACCTCACTAAGCCCTATGACATCCCATTTCATGCCCTCTATTTCCTCTAACAGCACTGCTAAACTAGCTTCACTAGCTAGGGTTCTAGCATTAAACGTTCCCAGGGTCAGTCTCCAATGGCGGCCTGTTCAGCGGAGCCAGGCTTTCTTAGCACCGCCTGCTGCGTCACAGGTCTGACCGCCGCCATGGTCAGTTGTTCCGCAGCCGCTGGTGACTGAGGGCCGGGGTTTTATGGAGCTTATTGTGGAGCAATTACTGCACCAGGGTGGCCAACTCCTGTTCTGGTGAGGGAGTGTGTTGCCGGAGGTGTTCGCCGGCATTAGGTCGCATCCCAAACCTGTTTATGCAATTCCATCGACACGCGGATTTTTTTTTTTTCATCCGGTGGAGAATAGCGCGGCACCGGGATTTGAACCCCGGTCCTCTTGCATGCGAGGCGGATGTTCTACCGCTACGCCACCACTGCAACCGTCATAAATTACAGCAAGTCGCCGACAACGGCACAGCTGCGTGTCTTCGCTTGAGAAAGACGGCCACGGTCGTTTAGATGCTGCCTTTTTTTTTTTTTTTTTTGCTGATTTCGGGCGGCTCACCGACGCCGTTTGGGGGCGACTTCCAAGCAGACGTTCCAGGAACGATTGGTGTCAATGAGAACGTGGGGATAAGAGACCAGCTTCTAGTCGCGACGAGAGAACCACGCCCACTGGGAGAAGGAAGCTCGAACACTTAACCCATTCTACGGGAGTTGTTTCGTTTTTCTTCGACTGTACAATATTCGTCAAGAGAGGAAGACTAGCGGGTGGTGAGCAGGGTGGCAACGCGTCTACAGGGAGGAATAGCAGAGTTTGAACACTGACTAGCGTTTCCTTCCTGCGAAACGATGAGATGCCTGCATGGTCGACAAGCGACAGAAGTCCGCGCAGCCGCCGCGGCGTTCCGAGAAGCGAGAAGGGCCTATTTCTTTAGACCAACAGGAATACGCCAGTCGGAGGTATAGCGCACAACCAAAAGCTAAAGAAGCAAAAAAAGAGAGAAAAGATTGTTGGGAGAGGAATAATCGGAGAATTGTCTTTTCTGATTTTTTGTGTTTTTTTTTCTTAGGAGGAGGGGGGGGGAAGGGTGACGACTGGCCGTACCGCAGAAAAGCGGCCGGTTGTGAGTAAACGCGGGTGCACAAACGCGAGAGGGGGCACTGGTAAGTGACCACACAAAACGAAAACAAGAAGTGAGGAAAAATAGGGGTGGTGCAAGTGTACTGAAAAACTAAAGAGAAGAGGAGACGCAGATCTTCACTCGCGCATTCACACGCTCGAGCACCGCGCACACAACTCGCTCTCTCGCCCACACTGCTACTGTCCTTGTAACTCGCAGCCCTGTTGACAGAAACGCACTCAAAAATACCTAAAACTCACAAATTCCCAGAGGCGCGCTTATGTGCAGTGGCTTACTTTCCAAGAAATGCCGAAGCGTTCCCAGGTCCGCGCTTTGTCCGCTAGTTGAGATCGGACACCGGCTGCGGAGCCGAAAGAGCAGAAGCCAGCTTACGAACAAAAGGCGCGCCCGCCAGTTTGGTTACAAGCTGTAAAACGGAGGGGAGGCCCTCGATAAACAAACATGTAAATGAAAAAGGCGCAAGCTCACGTAGGGCATGAGAAAGGAATGACGGTAAGCAGTCGTCAGTCACCTGTCTGTTCTTCAATGATTCTTCGAGAAGGCCACATTAAATTTATATTTTTATGTAAGGGTTAATTTAATGTATAATAATAATAATAATAATAATAATAATAATAATAATAATAATAATAATAATAATAATAATAATAATAATAATAATAATAATAATAATAATAATAATAATAATAATAATAATAATAATAATAATAATAATAATAAAAGAGTGGATTGCACTGATACAATTACGATCTACCGTCCTATTGCTTTCTTTCGTTTTAACTCGTGCTATATACAATAGCAAAAGCAGATTTTATTTACTAAAATACAGTCTTCGTGGGGTGACTTCTCGTCAAGCCATTTATCTCTCGTCTCTTCTTCATCCTTGTTCTTTCCATATGCCTCTCTGAAACCTCCTCTCTCGTGCCATCCTCCCCAAGCAATTCCTTGGTTGCTGGATCTTGCGCTTCCCTCATTTCTACTATTTTAGCTTTTTTTTTTTCCGAGAAGTCGACATACCCACGTAGGTCAGGAAATCCTTCGAGTTTGCGCAGACTTTCTTCACTTCCCAAACTCGCTCGGAATGGTGGCGGGATCTTGTTTCACCTTCTTTCGAGTCTGCAGCCGTCGTCCAACCCCACTCGTTTGCCGCGCTGCGCTTTACGCCCCCCCCCCCCCCCCCCTCCTTTTTTTTCGTGTCGAACGCAAACGCACAGACACGAACTGTTCGTTACGTGCGCGTTGGTAGGCAAAAGAGTGTACACGACAGGCATTATGAAAGGTGTTTTTCCGGCTATTTTATCGCTGTGGGAAACAATAATTTCGACCTCACAAGCCGACCTCACTAAGTTACGACCTCACTCAACCTCAAACTCACGCATGAGGTTGAGGTCTCATTTGCTGACCTCACTCAAAAATATTTCAGGTGTTGCCGACCTCACCTCAACCTCACCTCACTCCGTGAGGTTGAGGTCATTTTGAGGTTGAGGTCGACCTCATGAGGTCGAAACCTCATGAGGTTGCCCGTATCGGTCTTGGCGCGGTCCTTGTTCAGCATCAAGATGGGTTTCAACGAGTAGTAGCCTATGCTAGCCGCACTCTCTCTCGTGCCGAAATGAACTACTCCACCTCAGAAAAGGAATGCCTGGCGGTCGTGTGGGCTACTATGAAGTTTCGCGCCTATCTTTACGGCCGGCCATTTAAAGTCGTCACGGACCATCATTGTTTGTGCTGGCTGGCAAATCTCCGAGACCCATCTGGACGACTTGCAAGCTGGTGTTTACGGCTTCAGGAGTTTGACGAAACTATTGTTTACAAGTCCGGCCGCAAACACGAAGACGCCGACACGCTGTCACGAGCACCCGTTGACACTGGCGATACTACAGCCGATGACGATAGCGGTTTTCTAGGACCTCAGCGCATCTGAGCTCAGGGATCGACAAAGAGCTGATCCAGACATCCTTCCACTCATCGATTATCTGGAAGGGCGTGATACGACCCTGCCTCGACACCTATCTCGGCACCTTGGTTCCTTCTGCATACAGCATGGCGTCTTGTATAAAAGAAACTCCCAAGGCCAAGACAGAACTTACCTTCTGGTAGTGCCATGCGAGCTCCGTGGGGATATTCTCCTTGCTTGCCATGATGAACCGACGTCTAGTCATTTGGGTTGCTCACGGACTCTTGCTCGAGTGCACAACATGTATTACTGGCCAGGACTCTCCGCAGCTGTGAAACGCTATGTAAGAAGCTGTCGCGAATGCCAGCACCGTAAAACACCGCCTCAGAAGCCTGCCGGATTTCTCAAGCCCGTTAAAGTACCCCGCATTCCGTTCGACCAAATTGGAATGGATCTCCTTGGCCCTTTCCCTTTGTCGCAGGCCGGAAACAAATGGATAGTAGTCGCTACTGACTACCTGACTCGATACGCTGAGTCAAAGGCGATCCCTCATGCCACAGCTTCCGAAGTAGTAGAGTATCTAATGCACAACATAGTCTTGCGGCATGGCGCCCCTTCCTACGTCATTACCGACACAGGGACAGCTTTTACTTCACAGCTGATCGACCGCATATTTGAGCTGAGTTGCACGACCCATCGCAAGACCACAGCGTACCATCCACAAAGCAATGGCCTTACAGAAAGATTGAATAAGACGATTGGGGATATGTTGGCAATGTACGTCGATGTGCAGCACAAGACCTGGGACGAGGTGCTGCCGTACGTCACATTTGCGTATAATACAATCTTACAAGAGACAACGCGCTTCACACCATTTCGACTTGTTTACGGACGCGAAGTTCAGAGCATGCTCGATTCCATGCTCCCGTGCCCAGATTGACCAGCTACCCTCAGATGCCCAGCAATATGCCATCCGCGCTTAGGAAGCCCGCCAGCTCGCCCGTGTGCATATTGGGCAGCAGCCGACCACTGACGCGCACCGTTACAACCTCCGGCACCGCCACGTTGACTACAAGCCTGGAGACCAAGTCTGGGTATGGACACCAGTTCGCCGTCCAGGCTTGTCAGAGAAACTCCTTTCCCGCTACTTCGGGCCGTACAAAGTGTTGCGCCGTGTGAGTGACCTCAGTTATGAAGTTATCCCAGACGGTGCCACATACCAAAACGTCGAAAGCACAGCTCGGACATTGTGCACATTGTGCGACTGAAGCCGTACTACCACCGATAGCGTGTGGCCACCCGCTGTGACCACTCTCTTGCTTTTCTCACCGTTTTTACGGGCCCTTCTCATTTTTTTTTCGGAAGGAGAGGGTAATGCCACCTAGCGTTGCCAGGTGGCACAGGACTGAGGTGTGAAAGGAGGACGAAGTTGAAAAGGACGACAAAGTGTCGCTTGCACGTTTGCGTCTGTGCTGCTGTGTTGTTGTGTCTGGGCTACCCCCTGCTATCATTGGTATCCTTAGTCACCGTGTACGTGACAATATAATGATTTCAAAATCAATAACATTCTACCGGCGATGAGGTCATAATTGCGTTTGAGGTGACTACAACACTAACGTCACCATGACGCCAAGGCGATCCGCTTTATGAAAAAAGCGAATGAGATTGTTAACGAGACACCGAAATGACTTGCCGCGTCCGTGACGTAAACATCCCAACCCAACCTTTAATCAAAGCCGAGCAAGCGTAGAAGTAATCCTCGCGCGGCGGAAGCCCATTACGTCGCCCCTTTTACAACACGGCGGGAGAGAGGTTCATAGTCCCAATTTCCCGAGAATGAAAGCACACATTTGTTTCTACATTTTTCTGTGCGAAATCAACAATACGGTAGGATGAAAATGCGGTTTCTTTCCTGATCGTTATTTTCAAAGATGAGCGCGTCAATGAAACAAAATACAGGCTGACAGTCGGGAAGATAAACCGAAAAACCGACTGAGGAACAGCACTTCTACATTTCTGTGGCAAAGAGATTCAATAACACACTACCACTCTTGAAAGCCGAGAACATCGTCGGCGACGCACCCGGCCTTTACAACGTTGACCCAAGCATAATCTTAAGACAGCGGGAGTTTTAGTTCCTGCACCCCATCGCACAATTGGAACGTCGAAAAACGCGATTGTAAGAAGGCGCTGTAGTCGTGGACAAGTTTTTCTGACTGTGGAGCCAAGGCTACAGGGGGCGAAGCTTTCATTACCGTGTTACTGTTCTAGTAACGTTGGTTACTACACCATGTAGTTCAGGCATATGTGGCCGCAGTTACGGTTTCGATTTCAGTTTTGCCTTTGTTTGAAATAATGTCTTCCGCGTTTCCACCGACCAGAAATATCTTCCTCTAAACTACGTAAGATATAAGCGAACATATATTCGCAGGTAATGAACATCACGCGCTACGTAACTTACCGAAACAAGCGCATTACGCAAGGGCAAAGAAACCGAGGGGTAGACGCTGCAGCAGCAGCCGACATACGCTTGTTTACATTTCCGGCAGATAGCGCGGCCATCGTGTTTGCACGATGTCGTGTATTAATTTTAAAATGCACACCTCTAACGCTGTACTGGCCAACGTTTTTAGATCCCTTTCAGATTGAAAGCTGCGGCGCGGGGAGTGTCGCCTCTCCGTTTCCTGCCGCGCGGTGGCGCTCGCCACGCTGTTTGCCCCAAAACCCCAAAACGTTGGTTTGCCCGACTGGCGCGGCCCTTTGTACCTGCGCTCGCAGTGGTTTTGCACGTGTGCGTGTTTGTGGTGTGTGGTGCCGTGATTATTGTCACTTGCTTATGTCTACGAAGGGAGTAGCGAACATGCCACGTTGCTTCGTGCCCGGCTGCAAAAGCGGTTATGGCTCCCAGACACCTGCTACCGGGAAAAGACATTTTTTTCGGCGACCCTGTACATCTCCTAGAATGGCAGCGCATGATTCCCCGACTGAACAGACAGCTTTCTAGCTCTTTCGTTGTATGTGATGTACACTTCCACGACGAGGATGTACTAAAACATTTTGTGCACCAGATTAATGGTGACACTGTCGTCATTCCGCGCGACACGTGGGCATGAATCTCATCCTACAGTTGTGAGCTTTACCCAAATATTTCGACTGCTGCGTGGAAGTGTGGAGGGTGCACCGAGTGCTGTGCTTGTGGGTGTTCAAGACACACTGAAGAAATGCAGAGAAGCACACCGATGCAAGCAAGCTCACCTGCATGAACTGATTGAGTCGAGGATGCTCGACTTAACTTCTGAAGTTGACACGCCCGATCACAGTGACAGTGACCACATTTACTCGAAAGCAGAAGTCGATGAAAGCATACTATACTATTTTTCAGGCTATGTGGTCCACAAATTCTCCAAAACCTCAACTGGCACTTCCTGCATGGAAGATATCAGCTCTCATGTGCCAGTTGTTGGCAAAGACGCATACCTTACAGTGTATAAAAGCTTCAATCAAGGATGCCTAAAGCATCCCACAAAAAAGGTGCTAGAGTTTACTAATATTGTGAACAAAGCAGGTTCGGTTTCCTTGAAAGGAGGTCCAGTTTTTGGGGACATTTTTTGGGATGTGCTTGATGAGCTGGAATTCCAAAACCTTGCCCGGCTTGGTTGTGCAGAACATAAGGCCACTTTTACATGCCAGGTTCTGCATTTCGTCATAGTTAAACGCATGCACTTCTATGCGAGAGACCAGAATCGCCTGCTGGAAAACAGAGAAAAGGTTGCCATTGCAAATAAAAAAGCTCGCCTTCTGTAGCCATTCTCGCTGTGCTTCCAACTCAGTGTGCCTGCATTTAATGCTTGCCTATGCTCACTGAAATTAACACTCTAAAAATTAAAGTGCAAAACGCTGCTCCCGGCTGTGCGATCATTGCAAATAAAAAGCTCGTCTTCTGCAGCTATTCCCTCCGTGCATCCGGCTAAAGTGTGTCTGCATTTAATACTCGTGTCCAGTGAAATCGGCATTGTAAAAAACGCGAAAACGCTGCTCGCATGCGCGGTGCTCTGTTGGTAACAGCGCGGAATTTCGTGAATCCGAACTAGAAACGGAATATCGCTGGTTCTCATTCCTTAATGTGCCGTGCATTCTCCCGAATAGCTATTGATAGCTTTACTCCAACAAATACTAAAATGTCCAGGATAAACGTCGCAAATGCGATGCGATAAAGCGCGAGGCAAATAAACGATCTTTTTTTTTTTCGAACTGGCATCAGCCTGCTCTTTACCTCACCCAGCCTGTACCCTCAGGCGAAACATTTTTTTTAACCATGAGACTGAAGTTTTAACGTGACAGCTCCAAAAGCCCAGCAAATTTGAACTCTACGTGCCCGTTCCCAGTTTTATCGTGGATGAGAACCGGCGAAGGCTGCCACCACACCAACAGCAGAGTGCGAGCGGTTTCGGGCCGACAGCGACCGCAGCGCCGCGTGGCGAGTGGAAACGGACGGGAGCCGCTTTCTCGGGAGTGACTCGGGGGAGCTTGCAAACTGAAAGGAATCTAAAAACGTTGGTACTGGCCGATAATATAGTACAATCTTGATGTTATAACAAGACAGGAATTTCTATAATAATATAGTATTCCAGAGGGCGATTCGCATAATTTGTCAACGGATTATGTTCTGATGTCCAGTGAGCGGATGCGTTTTGGCTCTGTAGTTTTGGCTACATAGCCACAGAAGCCTGTCCGCGAGCATAGTAGAGTATCCGTGCGCTTCTGAAAGTCACCATCCACTGTAGCGGTGCACTTGTGTTTGCAATTCTAGAGTTGAGAAATGGTCAGCATATTTTGAACAAGCTATGTCTGCGTAGTGTTAGCGGTGTATTATAGGGGCAAAGGGGCAACTTATGGATCGAAATGGAATGGCAATAATCAACCTTTGAAAGGTGCTTTGGAAGGGGAGGATGAAACATTTCGTTGGAACCGCGATCAAAGAATTGATCACATCATTTCCAGATAACACTTGAGCTCGTTTCGCTCGCCTAGCATGGCTTGTTCCCAGTTAATTAGCTCTTGAGTGGATTCGGTGTGTATAGAGTTATATTAGGTGCAATTGCTTTGGTGATGCTGCAGAAATTTCGAGTCTGGCGCGAAGACTGAAGCTGATGTACTATATCCGGCCGCACCAGTTACCCACAGCAGACTGGAGGCAGCATGACAACTCGGCTTCTTCGCTTGTGGTGGATGGTCGCTGAAAGTTGCGCCTTTCTCTCGAGTGGAGTCACCAACTCTTTACGCACGAAACAGGAGAAAAAAAATGCGTTGGGCTTCTAAGTGCTCTGCGCAGATTTGCAATTTATTAGCAAGTTAGCAGAATTACTTTTGTGCCCAAGCAGATCGTAAACCTCTGCAGCTACCGTTTAGAAAAATTGCGCGAATGGGGTCACCCAAACTGAGACAGAAACACCAAAATGGCGTGGTTTAGGAAAGCAAATTATGAAATGGCTCATTTTATTTATCCCGCCAGGGTGACGCAGTGGTTAGGGCTACTATGCCGATGGATGCGGGATCAAATCGTGGTCTTGGCGGCCGCTTTTCGGTGGAGGCGCAAAGCAAGGCGCCCGTGTGCTGTGCGATGTCAGTGCACGTTAAAGAACCCCAGATGGTCGAAATGTTTCATAATCATCCACTATGGCGTCTCTTATAGCCTGAATCGCTTTGAGACATTAAACCCCACGAACCAAACCAATCCACTTTTCATTTCCCAAGACCCGGCATATCCCTCTACACATCAGACGAGCGTTGGGAAGGAAAACCCCAGCCATCTTCATAACTTGATGTTTGCGCGCTCTAGTCTGTTGTTCCCGACAGTGCACGCGCACATCGGGCTTTATCATTAATATCTGTTACCCTGAAGTCGGTGTGTGCACTTCAATCTTTGTCACGTCTTACCTGGTTACGAACACCCTTATAAAAACAGAAGAGACAGTACGCTCTGTACTTTGGGCTTGTTATATGACAGACGCGACTGACTTCACAGGAGACATAAAATTATTTTGTATTTGTGCATTGGAATTCCTCAGCGTGATAAAAGCGTAAATAGTCAATTGACCTTGTTGGTGAAAATTCATATCTGAAACAGAACGGAGGACGGGACGCTAAATAAAATTCATCTTAGCAGCTGGGCTTATCGCGGGCCTTGTGTTCTGTCGTGCCGTGTTACACACCTCTTCTCTTGTACTTTTCTTTCCTTAGCCTTTCAGCCTATACATGAGCCTTTGCTTCATCAGTCAAATAAAATCCGCCACTTTATAGTCACCGCTTGTGGAGCTTGCTTCGGCCTCTGTCCTTCGCAGTTTTGCATATGCGATAAGTGGGATCACCTGATGCCGAAATGGTTCTGATGATTTGATTCAAGCGTGTGAATAGTTCCGGTTGTTGTATCTCACTGCAATACTGCGAGGTCTGGAGACGGTGAAGTTTTCTGCCACTTAATCTTTTGAGCTGAAGTTACAAGAGGATCGACCGCAGCTTCTACGAGGCCGACTTTCTTGCTAGCTTCTTCGTTTCTTGGAACGAAGCTCGCGTTCACAGTATTAACTGTAGAACAATGCACGTCATTCGGATATTTTTCTCTCGAGGGGAGGGAAGCCGCCTCGCTACGCGCATCCGTGTGTTCCTGTAGCCTTACATTGTATGGTTTTTTGCTTAGCTGTCGGCAGCCGCTGATGCATTCTGATGTGGGCATCGATCTGCTGCCCACCTGTCTCCAACGTTCTCAGTGACAGTGACGGAGAATCGCTAATCGCAACCAAGTACCTGATCGCACTTAGTTGCGAAAAGCTTCTATCGCGGCAATATTGGTCCATCGCTACGGCCTTCCGAGTTTTCACTGCGACGCGATACAGTGGCTCTTTGCTCCTCCTGTCCCTTTTACTTCCCGGAACTGGGGTCATTGACAAGACATGATTTCCAGGTTCCGGTAATAAGGTCCCCGGAAAACATGGCCCCGGAGTAAAAGTCTCCGGTATATATGGCTTCGGAAAAAATGTACCAGCACAAAAATTAAAGAGCACTGCAGAGTCTGCATTGGAGTAATGCGAAAGCACAGATGTAGGTTGCTTCTGTTTGCTTCACGTTTCTTAATTCACTTATTGTTTACCTATTTTACTCTTTGGTACTTTCAAACAGCGCGCCAATCCCTTCCTATGCCCTTTTTCGGCTGTATTTCCGGTTGCTTGACGTCAAACTCTTGACGTCACCCTAATTGCCTGCCCTTATAACCTATATAAGAGTTTGGTACTTTCAAATTGCGCGTCAATAGCTTCCTATGCTCTTTTTTGGCTTGACTTCAGGTTTCGTGACGTCACATCCTTGACGTTAACTTAATTGACTGATTTATTTACTATTTTAGTATTTGATACATTCAAATGTGCCGCCACGCCATTGACTAATGCGACCATTTTCGCCTTGATTTTTACATTTTGGCCTAATTATTTTTTCGGACGCAATATTACGTCACCTCTATCAATTAACGCCACTCAGTACCCTCTACAACTTCTGAGTTGCTCACAATTGCTGCGGACACGATTTTACGGACGTGGTCTGCGGACAGAAATTTGTGAACATAGCGAAGAAATGCTTTCGCATTAAAAAGTCGCAATTTGCGAAGTTAGAAGAAATGTCCCCAAAAGGATGCAGTCTAACATTGAGCTTTCGCCTCACCTGGAAGCGAAGGTTCAGCTGATGTTACTGTCAATAACATGTTGCGATTTTTACCTTAGAATTTCTTTTGTGGTTTTACCTTGAGGGTAATTTGCATATTTGTTCCAAACGTTTCTTGCTTTCCCCCTATTGTGGTTCCTTTTGTGCCATCAGTCTTAAGACTGCGTTACCCCGTGGAGAGGGGCAATATTGTATGCTATAGCGCTTCCACCCGTCCTCTTGAAAGTGGCCAAACACTGAAACGATGCGGAGCGTTCGTTACAACAAAAAAGCACAAACCTAAACGTAACCTATATAAATCTAACCGGATCGCATGTCGATGGACTTTTTCGCCATGCCTTCTTTACTCCTATACTGCCTGTAAGTGACAGGCACCCAGAGGAGCCAGATCCAAAACAATGGTTACACCTGTTCTTAAATTAGGAATCCAGTAAAAAGTTCAATTTCTTTAGTACATTGTTTCGGAAGAATTCAGTCTTAGGACGAATTTTTGCTTAGGGGACGATTTTTCCTAGAGGCATCTTCCTGAAGGGCCTTTTCTGGTGGTTATGTTTTTCCGAGGCCTTATCCTCCGGGGACATTTTTTCCGGGGATGTTTTTACCTACACCTGATTTTTCCGCCCCCAATTCCTCTCTCTGCGTTGTTTGCGGACATCAACCTGCTTTTAAATTATGGACCTCGGATTCTCGACCCGAAATGCGCACGTAGGAGGGTCGTCGCATACGAAACGCAAGAGACGGGAATCGTAGTTGGCGAAACGCACCGAAAGGATTTATGTTTTCGTGTTTACCTCATGTTTACAGCTAAGCAGATCAAAATACTGGAGCTAACCGAAATACACACGTAGGCCTCTGATAATTAAAATATTATACTTCCTTACCTCTAACCAGCTGGCGATACCGACTCTTTCAGTGTGGTCCAGTGAAAATGCTGTGGACACATGTTCGTGGACCTTTTACAATACAGGGGAACCCCCTCCTCAGAATAGGGGAAAGCATTTTTACGACTATAACGACTCCTTGCACGTGGTCAGCTTCGGCGCTGGTGCCAGAGCAGGCACAAGAGAAACATTTTAGCGAAGAGGACATTAGTTTTGCGAAAGCCGTATCGCGTGGTTGCACAAGCGTTCCTAAAATACCATTCCAAATCATAGTCATGATGGATGCTGTCAGTTCACTGCCTGTTACTGTAGTGAGTAAAAGTGCTAAGTGCCGCTAGTCCGGAACGTTTCAGACTTTCCGGAAGTAAGAGAGCACTACGGAGGTACAGTCTTTGTCAAAAGTGTAGAGTCCAGGGGGTCTGCTTCTGAGCCACTTTGTGCCGCTTGTAATAAATCTCCAGTGTTCCGAATCTCTTGGTGGTAAGAATATTTTTGTCCGATACCCTTTCCCATGCGAACGACCTCCACTAATGCTAAATCAGCGCCACGACCCGGCTTAGAAGCAGATCCCCTGGGTTCTAGACTTTTGACGGAGACTGTACATTTCTCATCCGCTTGGAGCAATGCAATGTATACCTGGCCTTAGGAACAGCTTGCGGCCTCCCAGGAAGTTAGCAAATTCAAGTTTCCACTTTGTTACATTTCTTTGAGTGCCTGCGTGCGAACAGGCCGCTTTCTTTAAATTCTGCGTGCGGTTTCTTTCGCAAGTTTTTTTTGAGCGTTTCTAATGCCGCCTCCTTAGATGCATTCTATTCGACTAAGAAGGAAATAAATACTCGCAACGTTGCCGAGAATGTGCCTACATAGCTACAGGCGCGAAAACGGCATCTGGGCCCGTGTTTTTGTGCATATACAATAACAATTGAACCCCTTGCGCGGAAGCCTTACCCTTTCATAATAGCGAAGAAGCCGCGCAAAAAGAAAACGCGGCACAAAGCAGACCATTCAACGTGGTTGCTATCAGCTGCTGATCTTGATGCCGCAGGTAAAATAGGTGTACACAATACACAAAAACACACACACAAAAAAAGATCAAAGTTGTAGAACATGCATATGGTAACGGCGGTTTCCTCCGCGCGTGCGTGTGTGTGCGTGCGTGCGTGTGCGTGTATTACGAGCGCGCGCGCACGTGTTTTCGGGTTATACCTTCAATAAAACGAACATTTGATTGTCAATGTTCTTGTAGTCTCTTTTGCGTTCCTATTGCGTCTTTTTCCGCCGTTCCTTCACTGCAAGCTGCCGAATCGGCTCGTCTAGCTTTACATCGTACATTACTTTGTATCGTATTTTATTCTTATTCGGATAAGCTGCATAATAGCCTACGAACAACGGCTCTACGAAGCCTAGACTAGACAGAACGAAACAAAGCGTGCTAACACGTTTTTCCCTTCTCGAGAAGTGCAACTCACTACAAGCTGAAGCTCTAAAGAGTCTGGTATTAATGTCCAAGCCTATGGTACAAGTTCGTCCTGTAACGTATCAAGGAAAATATTTGCGCGCCTCTGTGTCCTCCTTTTTTCAGGGGCTAATCTGATCTACCTTTTCACGTAGGCCGCATGAACGCGGCGTTTAGATCAAGTTTACTGTCTTTTATTTTTCTCTTGTTGGGGACCGGCACTTATTTACTGGCTTCTCGATCTCGCATTATGCCAAGATCTTCCTGCAGCACACTACGCACATTTTTAAAAATTGTACCACAGCGCACACTCGTCACGGTGTGTAAAGATTACTTGCGATGAAAGAAAGGCGCTATAACGTTCCCACTCTCGGTGCCCGCCGAAAACGCGCCATGAGGCGAAGGATAGAGAGAAGGAGGAGAAAAAGCGACGCTTTGGTGGAGGGCTGCGGCTTAATTTTTACCCCCTGGGGCTCTTTTAAGGGCGTTGGGCTGCGGAGCGCGAGGCCACGAGACCGAGCCCCGGACGCAACGGCCGCATTTCGATGGACACGAAATGCAAAAGAAGCCCGTGTGCTGTGCGCTCTCGGTCGGCGCGCTATCTTGAAAAACCCTGCAGGTGATCGAAATTAACCTGCTGCCCTGCAACACGACGTCAATTTCTCTCTACGTTTCACTCGATCGTTCATACCTTCCTTGCCTTTCCGGGCGAAGTAACCTGCCTTCCTTTCGTTTTTTTTTACCCTCTCGTTACTGAGCAATACTCTGCAATGCCCTCTTCTCGCAGAAAAATGATCTCAAGGACGCACCCACATTATTTCGTCTTCCCGCTAAATTCTGTCCCAGAGAGCTTTTCCTTCCCTCTTTCCTACAGCACTCGCCATTACAAAAACAAGACAACAGCAAAAAAGAAAAAAAGACAACTACAACAAAAGCAGAAGCATGGTCGAATAATCGTGAAATAGCCGGAGAACCAAGCGTCTTGCTGGCCCGGAGCTGTCTCCACCATGTGAAGCGCCCGAAGAAGCTAGGTTATTTATTGCTTCCGCAGTTCCAAGAATCGACTTCAGCACCTTGTGTTCACTGCTCAGTAATGTTCAAGCCATGGTGGCTCGCGCCATGGACCCTTAAGCCTATTTCCCCAAACCCTAATCCTCCCTCGCCCTGGTGACCAGCGTAACCAGGCACCCCTACGCCCTAGCCGACGCAACAAGGAGTGCAACTGCGCTGCGCTCCCAACTAGTTTTTAACCAGCCTTTTTTGCACCATCTCTCCCTTCAGCATTCCCTTGACGCCTTGTGTCCTGCTGCTTGGGAAATAGTTGTCATGGGACAGCCTTGACCATGCTACACACGAGGTTTCAGACGCGCTGTTCTGCTCAATTCCGTCTCCTTTTGCCGATTCGTTACGCTCGGCTTCGGCTTGCCGCACGTCGTTCTTGCTTTCGCGGCACTCTACTAGTAGCGCCCTTTAGTAAAAGTAATTTCGAAAGGAATTAATAACCTTTGCTGCGAAATTAGTACCAAAAGTAATTCATTACATTACTAAATTACCAAACCGAGAAAGTAATTCATTACATTAAATTACTGGCAAAATAATTAAATTAGAGTAATTGCTTTACTGTAATTAAATTTCTGATATGTCTGTTCCGGGATATTGGAGCTGGAGGTGAGTGGGCGCCGCTGTATAGCGGTGGGTAGCGAAACATGGTTGTGTTTGTGAGGTTTAACGTCCCAAAGCGACTCAGGCTATGAGAGACGCCGTAGTGGAGGACTCCGGAAATTTCGACCACCTGGGGTTCTTTAACGCGAAAGATGAACGGAAGCGCGCACATGCGGCCGGTGTTCGTGCTCTCCTGTGCGTGGCAGCATGGGAAGTCTACACATGACCGAACTGTTTCAGAAGGAAGGCTAAATCATCTGCAGAATGCTTGTTGTTGAAAATTGCTGACAAAAAGAAAAAAAGAAAGAAGAGAGACGTCTAAAACTGTAGGACAGCCTTAAACTGTTTACAGGTATGTAGGCTCAGCAAGTTTGTGTCCTCCTTCCTTTTTTTTACTTAAGGCTCTTGAGAAATAAAATTAGCAACGCAGTGAAACTTCTACTTTCAGTGGGAGCGCCAACCAACTTGAGCAAGTGTCTGAGCAAGGATGTCCTCCACTCTCAAGAGCCATTCAGAATATTGGTTGTATTGTGTGTAACGAAAATACATGGGGAAAGGAGAGGCATGTTACCTGTCACTCCCAGCGGACACCCCGACCACGCCATGGGTGAAGGTAGGAGGTGGGGAGGGAGACAGTAAAGTCCGAAAGGGGCACCGCAGTGTTGCGTGGGGTTCTTCCTAGTGTTATGATATAGTACATAGGACTAATCATGGGAGGCGAAAAATGGTAGGGGTAACATTAAGAGACAGAAAGCGTGCAGAGCGGGGGCTCATAGAAATAACAAAAGTTACTGACATTCTAGTGGAAATCGAAAAGAAATGGGCATGGGTAAGACATGTAGTGCGAAGAGAGGATAACCGATGGTCGCTTAGGGTAACAAACTGGATTCCAAGGGAAGGAAAGCGTAGCAGGGGGCGGCAGAAAGTAAGGTGGGCGGACGAAGTTAAGAAGTTCGCAGGGGTCAAGTGGATGCAGCTGTCACAGAACCTGGGTTAATTGGAGAAATATGGGAGATGCCTTCGCCCTGCAGTGGGTATAGTCAGGATGATGATGATGATATCGTACATGACACAGACGTCCTTAGGCTTTTGCTTCCATTGAAGCGCTACCACCGTGGCCGGCATTCGGCTCGTGTTCAACAAGAGTCGGAGGAAGACGAGGAGGAAAGGCAGGGAGGTTAACCCGTAAAAGAAACCGGTTTGCTACCCTGCACTGGGGCAACGGGGTGAGTGGATATAAAAGTTGTGAGAGAGGGATGGGTAAAGTTAGTACAGTCACGTCAAAGACATGTCACATCACATCACGTCACAGTCATATCACGTAACATAACAGCAAATCATAGTGTTTCGGTTAGGCCTGTGCTTTTCATAAAGCTGAGCAGGGCCTGGGAGGTCTTAAACGTGGACGATCGCCGTGTCCAGGGACCTAAAATCTTAATTTCAGTCAATGGGCGACCTTCTAGATGCTCCATAGCATGGCATATACACTGCCTTTCCTCACTGTATATGGGGTACACTCACAAAGAATGTGGCCTATAGACTCGTCGCAGCCGCCTATCATAAAAGAAAACGAGTTTGTGAATGCTACACCAACCCACAGGCGGCACAGCAAAGTTTCTTCGCGTCGGGGTAGGCCAGATGGAAGTCGGAGCTTCAGGTCAGGGTCCAGGGATTTTATGCAGCAGTTCGCAAACTGGCCAGAATTCCACAAGGAGAGCGTGTGTTCCCGTGTAACCATGGGGTACCAAATGGCTGGTATCGCCAGTGTAGCACGTGGATTTTACCACGTTCTCCTAAAGACTGTTTCCTAAGAAAATGACTGTGTTTAAGGAAACGAAAGACGACCCACTCTGAGCTGTGTAGGAGGGTAAAAAGCAACAAAAGGGAATGCAGTTGTGTTGCTGTAATTTACGACCAAACTGTACGTATGTATCTTCAGCAATGAATAACGTATCACGAAATGGTTGACTGTTCATAACGACGCAGAAGTACGCAAACTTAACAAGGACACAGAAGGCGAGACACTGCGCTGTGTCTCGGCATCAATTCCTGTGCCCTTGCGACGTTCGCGCTATTTTGCGTCGTTGTTCAACAAAGCGACTCAGCATTGTGTGCTTTCTCCGTTTTGTGGCTCCTCTGGTATGCGTATTAAATTGAAAAGAAGCGCGGACGTTGAGGGCGAGAACTGTATGCGGCGGCCGGCGCTTTTTGTTCTCGGTGACAGTGGCCGCATATAAAGATCACCGTGTTGGATGGGGACCCGGTCCTTTTTAAAATTCATAAGCTCTAACTAGCCCCGTCTCGATGACTCATAGTTTGACGCTCGACTGCAGCGTATATGAGAGTAAGTGGGATCACGTGGCTCCTCTTACAGCTGCTGAGTAGGCGCTCCAGTGGAGTTGCGTGTTCAAAAAATAGGAAGACTTATTTTTAACGATATAGCGTTTAAATGCCCCGTTCTCGAAAAAAATCCGGCATCGGATTTGTGAGCTAAATATCACGGGCATGGTCCGGGAGATGGTAGTTGGCAATTCACATGGCCGAGCAGTGAATCGGTTGTTCTGTGTAACGATGATAACTGCTTTTAAGAGCTGCCAACTCGGGCTACTCACTTCAGATGGGAGGGTGGGTAAGGATCTAACTTCGAGGGATCTTGAATGCCTAGTTAGCGACGCTACTCCCAAAGCCACGCAGGCACATTCGCAAGGTTTGGCTGGCTTTATCTCTATTTTCGGTGGTTGCCATTAACGACATCTCGTTGTACCCTTAAATGGGGAGCTTAAATGTTCCGTAAATATTTTATTACTTTAATTTTGCTTGTTAGCGAATGTCAGCATCGTACATACTGATCTTGCGCCGTCGCTAGAGTTGCACTTTAAGCTGTTACCACGTTCCGTAACTTCTCATCAATACCGGACGTACGCTACGAAACCTAGCGTAAGCTCCCATTTTTGTCCTAAAGTTAGCTGAGATAAGCTCAGTTAACCAAGCTAGTAATGGACAAATATGTGACTGTTCATTATCACATGTGCAGGAAGCATTTGAGCGAGCATTTTGTCTACAGCGTTCACGCGCAAAACAGTTCGAGGTGTAGTGGGCGAAGGACCGGCACGGGATTTTACGTTCTCCTGCTTATTTTAAATCTAACAAAGCTAGACTGTCGCTAGGAGGCTGGAAATGTATGACAGTGCCTTCACGAAGCCAATACCCTCCATTCTTTTACATTTTGAGGCTCTAAATGCACTGCTGTTCTGGCTTTCACCATTACTCAGTTCAAATACTTTTTCTTAATTCCATGATCAAACAAGGAGCTCATTTGCAACAAATGGTGCTGATGCGTGCAATGTGTGTTTCTCTCCCTTGCAGTGCTGTTTTACGTCTCTAAACTGGAAATGAAAGCGCCGGACGTGAAGATGGACATTGAATTAGTGCAGTGCGTTACGAAGGAGACGCTCGGCACGCATGAACAGTCTGCTACCTTATTAGCGGCGTCGTAATTAATGCACCACTTTTTAAGGCGAAAGCCTCCTTTGGCTCATAGTGAAAAATCTCACGTGAGCGAGATCTGCCCGAGAGATGCCGCTAGGTGTGGTCTCTCTTGTCTACCGTTCCTGTCGTCTCCATGGCAACGTAGGGGGCGCGATGGTCAGCGAAGCCATATCGCCAATCTCACACTTGCAGGAGCACTGCAACGAACGCGCGCAAAGGAGCGCCACGCGACAGGAGCGATGGTGCACCGTAAAATCCCACACTTGAAGCCCCGCGCGGGTAGCGCAGCGGTTAGGGCTCGCAACCACTGTACCCAATAATGCGGGATTGAATCGCGGCCTTGGCGGGCGCTTTGCGATGGAGGCGAAAAGCTAGGCGCCCGTGTGCTGTGCTCTGTTACATCAGTTAAAGAACCCCCTGTGGTGGAAATTTCCGGAGCCCTCCACTAAGGCGCCTCTGATAGCCCGTGTCGCTTTGGGAAACTAAACCCCATAAACCACAAACTGTAAACTACACTTTCACCAGCACTGCAACGACCGCGATCCTCGTTCGAAACAAGGGCTCAAAGCTAAAGGGGCGCAGCAGTGCAGCCGTGGCCTAGTAGTTCGAGCACCCGTGTCGGTTGCGGTAGGTGGTTAGTTAGACAGCCACCCCCCGCCGCACACCCATAGGTAAAAATCGGTACAAGTGTCCTGCGGCCTCGCGCTCAGCTTACCTAGGGGTGTGCGCTTAGAAAAAGCTGCGTAAACTACGCGGCTCCCCCTGGTGGGCCAAACCCAGTTTCGTACAACCTAACAGCCTGCAAATGTGGTTTATATTCGTATTGGTAATTACTTTGAACTTCAGCTTTAGCAGCAGTCAGCAGCAGCTGTAAAAAAAAAAAAAAGTGCTGACATAAAGGGCTTCTCCGCGCGAGGCAGGCTGCATTTCAGGAGATTCGGGCAAAGACGGAATTGATAAAGAAGATGACGTGCCAGTCGCGATAGAAAGGTCGCCATGTTCCTTTGAAGTGTCAGCCGAGGTAATAAACGTTGCCACAGATTTAAGTGCAATGGACCAAACAGCTCCGAAGAAACCACACTGCCCGCCACATCCTAGTGCCGACGTCGTCACACCCGGTCTTCAAAGGCCTCCTCTTTTGAGGCAGGTACACCACGATGAGCGACAGGAAGGTGAATTTCGAGTGTTGTGCTCAGCGCCGCATTCTCCTGAGCGCAGCGGAGACGGAGCATCCGGGACGAACTGGAGCTGGCCACCTGCAAGCGGAACAAAGTCTGAAGAAGCGAGACAAGTCAGTCAAAAAAAGAAGCCTCCGGCTCGAGCCACGACTTCGTCTTTGGGGCCTAGATGCAACGCTAAGCTTACGTCAGCAGCCCTAAGTCCGGCTCTCGCAAATACTGCGTTGACGTTGAGGCAAAACGAGAGAAAGGCGGCAAACTTCGACGTGCTCACCTCTTCGTCGGACGCTCTCAGAAGTTTAGAGGGTGGACCCTCACGTGCTTCCGTACCGGGACAATTAAAGTCAGACGAAGATGGCAGACACTTCAGCGACGACACTGTTGGAGTTTCTAAACATTCGCACGAGCACTCGTCTGTGACACAGCAGCAAATTTGGAACGAACCCGAGAGGGAAAAGGAAGGTGATCGTTGTGAAGAAAGATCCGATAAGCTCGATGCTCCGAGTGGCCAGCTCAACAAGAATGCTTCGCAACACAGTGTGGCGGTCGGCAGCTCTCAAAATTTGTACGTTCAGAAGGCAAGTATTGCAGCCCAGCCAGACGGGGCGGGCGACTCGAGCTTTGTGCGTACAAGCGAGGAAGATCTCGGTGCGGTTGACGGTGGCGGTGCTTCAGACCCCGGTGCGAGTCGAGAGGCAAGGATGAAGGTTGAACCACAGGTGAAATTTGATGTGTGCGAGGCTCGCAAGGTTATCTTCACCTTTTCCGACATCGGGGCGGTGACCAGCGCACTCGAGACTGAACCCGTAGTGACGCTGAAGAGTAAAATGCGCGAGGTCCTGTGCCTGTACACATTCCACGCGGTGTGCCGATTCCGCAAATTTTTTGGTGTGACCATGGTCTCTTTGGGCCTGTCTTTCTGCTTGGGAGAGTACGACAACTTTTGTCATTGGCCATTCCGCAAGACCGTTTTTTTTGAAGTCCTTCATCGCCAGAGGAAACCAAGGTTCATGAAAGCAGAGTTATATCCACTACGGGCAGTGCCAGAAGATGCATTTACGAAGCCAGTCGCCGGAACTGAAAATCCCGCCGTGTTCACTCAAGATTATGCTTGGGTCAACGTTGTAAAGGCAGGGTTTGTCGCCAACGATGCCCTCTGCTTTCAAGTGTGGTTTGAGTGACGTGGTAGTGTGTTCTTGATGCTTCGTGCTAATAAAATGTAAAAGTGCTG
The DNA here is from genome assembly GCF_055883805.1 of Amblyomma maculatum. Classification (NCBI taxonomy): domain Eukaryota; kingdom Metazoa; phylum Arthropoda; class Arachnida; order Ixodida; family Ixodidae; genus Amblyomma; species Amblyomma maculatum. Next base: position 85,203,642 of record NC_139350.1, read on the forward strand.
TTCTTCAGTTTGTTCTTCGGTTTATATTCCCGACTTTAATCCTGTATTTTATTTCATTGGCGCGCTCATCTTTGAAAATAAAGATCAGGAAGGAAAAATCATTTCACCCTACCGTATCGTTAATATTTACTGAAAAACGCAGAAAGGATATCTTGCTTTCATTCTCACGAAATCAGGAGTATGAAATTCCGTCCCATCCTGATGTAAAAGGGGCCCCAAAATGGGCTTCTGCCGCGCAAGGCGGACTTGCGGTTGTCCGATGGCGGTGCGAATTACTGGCCCATCGGCGCAACGTTTTTGGTCCATAGCCTCTTTGCCCAGCCTTTCATCCTAAAGAGCCGAGCACTAGGCCGGGGGAAAGCTTGTAGCCATTGAAAACCGGTTGGTGCCCGGCGGTATCGGGAATATAACTTCGTACGTCCAGAATGCGAGGCGGATGCTCTGCCCATTGTCACCGCTTCGGTTTTTTCAACCAAGATTATTCGTCCACGTCCTCTTTTGCAAGCATTTCACCCCAGAAGAGCCCAGCACCAGGACGGGGGAAATCTTGCACCCATTGGAAACCGGAGTTTACGCTGCGGCACCTGGAATCGAACCTGGTACCGTGTGAAGCAGCAACGGTCGGGCTAGCGCCATTCTCCAGTGCAGATTCTACAGTGCTCTCGCAACTGTTTTTTCTACTGCCTTCATGTTGTTTTCCCCGTTATCTATGATATATTACTATCATGTATTACTTCACAGCTGCAGGCATTCAATTGCGCATCTGATTGTTAGGTTCGATCTTAGCTAAAATTCATGGATAGCACTTAAAACCAATCACACTATATTTTTCGTGGTTACCCAGATGTTGGACAGTTGCGCCAAAGTGCCATTTTGATACAATGCATTATTCTGCGCCATGCTGCACGAAAAGCATTAAATTCGCCGAAATCGCGCGAGCTTGCGCCAAAAATACCGCACTTTTTAATTTTTTGCTCCACTTGCTGGGGTTTCCAGGGTCGGCCGAGCATACGAAGCAGTTTGTGATGGCGATTGCTATTCCGTTCGGACCGCACGTATTCTACGTATATGTATTCGATCAGAGTGAATATTCGTGAATTGCGGTATTTTTTGTGTCCGGACTCGCGGCCAGCGATCGTGGATTGCAAGCGGCGTTAATTGGTTGCAGCATTTCACAAGGCTCATATCAGTTGCTCACCTTTCGTGGAATGGACACGTGCGGTAGTGCTAGTTAGGGAAGAAAGCGATGCCTTGACGACAATGAGAGCCGGAACCAGCAAGTGAGCGAGACATGCGGTGTGCGCGGCACGTCATAGTGCGGGGCCAGAGCGCAATCAACGAGTAGCGGCGACGAAGGCAAGCGGGTGCCAGTGCTACGATCATTCTCGATCACTGCACCACGAGAGACGCGGCACCTGCACAACATGTCCCGCATGGCAACACAGTGGAACGGACAAAGCATCCGTGCTGTTCTGTGATCGCTTCGCGGTGACCGCTTTAATCGTTCACAAGATTTGCAACATCGAATTTATCCGAACCTCGTTGATTCCGACTGTAGAAGCGTCGTCCTGCAGGTCCACGTAATTCTATGGCGTTGGTCGCTCTTTAATACGGGCGTGGTCGCGCTCGCACCGGTAAATTTGTGCGGGGCATCCCGTCAAGGTGCGACCCGTGCAGCCAGCGATTGAAGAACAAAGTCCTCCAAATCGGAATTTAATAGAACAGTGGTGCACGTGCACTTCACGCGTGGTATGGCGGGCACGATCACGGTCGGAGTCCCCATATGTCGAGTGAAGCTCAGGGGCATTGTTTCAGATAATTTCATCGTCGCCCCGCATCTGCAGTCAGGTGCGCTATTCGGTCAATCGCGCGTTTCGAACGTTATTTGATTGGCGCGACACGGGGCCGCTATTTTTATTTGCGGATGTGTTCACGCGTTCTAATGTCTACACATATTTCTCTTACTTTCATCCGTGTGCTTCGTCCACTGCGCTGAAACTGCGTGCTGCTCGAAATCCGTTCAGTGAATGAGACTGTTTCTAATTAGGTACCGCTTCCACTGCATTGCCCGGACAAAATTCGGATGACTTAATGATTTTAATGAAGATTTACATTGCATGGCCGCAGTCTCAGGTTGCTACCTACTAATATTGCTGCTACAAAACGATTATATTTCTTCTCCATAAGAATACTCCTGAACGAACATTTTCTGCCCCATAGCGTGCTTCAGAAGGCATATCTGCCTGCTCCAAGAGCTGCTCTAAAAGAAATTCTGGCCATGCCATTCCTGTTAAAGCCCGTAGGGATCAGAGTGCTTTGTGTGTCCCCATTACTTTGGAAACACGCCGTTTACGTAGCACAGTGTTTCTACTAATATACCGACGTTGTTAGATGTGGGGTTCGGGTGCACGCTGGACGATTCCCTAGACATGGCGACGCCCGTTCCACACAGGAGAGAGATGCTGACGAGTGAAGGCAGTACGGAGTTGAATGACGAAGAAGACTGGGTTTATCTACATCTTTGAAGAATCAATCAAGAACCAAGAACTAGAGCAAGAGCCAGGATGCCCGGACACATTCGGGAGTTTTACAGAGTTTGTCTTCCCTAATTTCCCTAGGTTAAGAGCGGGCCTTAGTCGAGGGAGTGTCTTGATCACTGCACAATGACTCACTTCCACAAACTCTTAAGGTAGAGACACACTAGCGGGAAGACGCGCGCGGCATGCCGCCGGCGGCAAGCAGCTTGCCGCAAAACCTGCCGCGGCGGCGGGTAAATCTGCCGCGCGACGAATGGGTCGAGGAGCCATTTTCGGCGGCTTGCCGCGTGCCGCGAATCGGATGAGCCGATGTCTCGTCTTTTTGCGCACGTATATTTTACTGTCCATCATGAGCCAATGAGAGACGTCCGGCTCAGCGACGTGCGGGTCAGTGTCGCCATCTAGTGGCTACTACAAGGGCTAACTTCCCTACAAGTTAACAAGCTACTACAAGTTAACTTCCCGCGGCTGAGGCGGCGAGACCACGATTATAACCACGATCAAGCGCCCGGAGCCATCGACGACGAAGCGAGCATTCTCATTTTGTGCCTCCGCGTTGAAAACTGAGCCTCAGTGGGAGAATATAATGGAACACTTTCTTGAGACTGCCCCTTTTACGCGAAAATCAACGGATGAGCGATCATCGGCAAAGAATCCGATCTCGCAGGCGAGTTGTTTTCATACTTCAGCGCCCGCTGAACATTCACGTCGAGGAAGATGAGAACCGGACAGTAAACTTGTTTACAGTGCTCGAGCGGTGTGCTGCGGAGCAAACCCGATCATCGCGGCAGATGACGAGGGACAGCGAGAAACTGGAATGCGAGCTGCTGGACGAAAAAGAGTTGCGGCTCTGCTCGCGCAGTCCGACACAAGGAGAGCTCAGCGCTGTCACACGACCTCCGCGGCGACCACCGCGCGAAACCGATGTCTCTGCCGCGCAGGCGTCCTGCCGCTGGCGGCACGCCGCGCGCGTTCTCCCGCCAGTGTGTCCGTAAAATCACTCCTGGTGACACCGCCTCCGAAAGGGTTCAGACTTGGTGGCAAGGAGGAAGCCGTTGTGGCGGTAAAGATGGCGGCACAAGAAGACAAGAAGCGCCCAGTGTCTGTCGATGGCTGATGTTCTGGGCACACACCTGCGTGAAAGGAGCCCGCGCGCACTATCGCGAAGACATGAGAGAAGCGTTGCCGGACCCTTTTCCCTCCATACGGCTACCCAGAAGGGGGAATGCCCACGCGGCCGCTCGTTGACCGCTGGTGACGACCGGCCAAACAACCCCGCGTTCTTCTCAGACCTTCTGTGTTGCTGACTCAAGTTGAGTCTTGCCGTCGCCGTCCTCTATATATCTTTCAGCATGATGGCCCCGGGCTCCTGCATACGTGCTCCTAGGCGGGTGCTTTCATGCTTGACTCGCTGTCGCCGTTCCGAACATCATGATCAACTCTGCCTCCTGTCCGCAGGCATCAGAAGACGGTCACGGTATATGCTTCACATTATGACAGGCCCAGAAAGAAGGCAGCATTCGTCGCATCGAATATTTCATGCACTCGTGCAGGTTGTTGAGGGCCTCTACATGACAAAAACCTTCGTTGCCCGAAATTCCTCTGAATTTCCGCTAGTTTACGGTTTGTACGGTTACACACAGTCCTTTTTTGTAAAGCTGCTTTACATTTTCCATGCTGTCTGAAAAAAATAATAACGCTTTGTTTTTGGCGCTGTCTAATTGGGCTGCTTTAGGTAGTTTAGCTAAGAAAGGCCGCCACTTTCATTGATGCATGCCATTATCTTCTCTTACAGGATCATCGTGGGCGTACTGGTCATCCTAGTCGTGTTGGGAACACTAGTGGACGCCATGTTCCTCATGCTAGTCAACAGAGAGTTTGCCGCAAAGGAAATAGTCAAGTCTCACTCCTATGAAATAAGTAAGTAGTCAATACACTGAGGTCATGTTCTATGAGAAATCATGTCGAAATGTCCGACAAGAACTTAAAAAGAAGAAACAGATAGGGAGAGAGAGAAGCTACTATATTATGTGCCAGACTTAAATAGCATGACATGAAAATGACGGCTTGAGTAGTCCTGTTCTGAGCATAAAAGGAGCTTATTTTTCATTACTGACTTTTATTCCGTCGAAAGAAACAGGATATATAGTTTGGTTTTCCTTTGAAAAGAGTATAGCCACCTATTTTTTAGTTGCGTTCCTTATTTTGTGTAGTGATGCATGAGATAGTACTATGCACGAATCGCCAGCTGCTATTCGCCTACCACCTTTAACGGTTTACAATCGAATTTCTTTTCTCATCTGCTTCAGTTTCGTTTTCAACAGAAGAGCTATGGCTACAAAATTAAAGTTAATAAGTCACGGGAAGGATAAAAAACTGCGATATTGTTGCTCCATCGTTTTAATTCACTACCTCACTATGGCCAGCCTCCCTCAAAAACAGGAATCATATCGAATGGAGAAGCATTGACTTTATCTTTTTTTCATCCCTCATGTACGTTATGTAACTAAAGAACAGCGCAAAAAAAAAAAAAAAAAACGAGAGCGGGAGAATACACGCAAACACAGGGCGGGTGCTTATAAACTGTTTATTTTCCGAAAACCAAGCATGGTTATTAACACGAACGCACTGCACCGCGTGGTGTGATGAGATAATGCAAAGTGCCCGTGAAATCAGAGGAGATAACCCATCAAAAACCAAAACATAAAATCGTCACCTGTGCAGTTAAAAAAAATTATTCGCAAAAGAGGGGTTTATATCGCTTGGTGTTACCAGTACCGCAAGATGGGATGACGGATGAAAAAGCTGTGCGCTGAGAAAAAGGAAAGGTTAGTTTGTGGGGTTTACCGTCCCAAAGGTACTGAGGCTACTAGAGACGCTCTAGTGGAGGACTTCGGAAATTTCGACCGCCTGGGGTTCTTTAATGCGCACTGACATTGCACAGCACATGGGCGCTTCGCTTTCCACCAACAACGAAAAGCGCCGGCGGTCGCTTTTCGACGGAAAGAAAGGCCAGAGTGTAAAAAAAGGCCTAATAAAATTGTTTCAAAGACGTGGAAGACGTCGAAGAAGTGCAAATGAACCTAAAAGTTATTTGGACAACAACAACAACCATCGTAACAAAATGCCGAGTCCATGAACTAACCAACAGCCAACAAGGAACATAGCGAAAAACGAAAGAAACAAGAAACAACTGAGAGCCAACAGTTCATCCGGTAAAACAACAACAACAACAACAACAAAAACACAAGGACAAAGCACAGGAGCTTCCTAAAACAAGTACAAGAGTCAAATTGAAAAAAAAAAAATACTGGCGGAACACAGCACCAGCGCTGTTTTATTATTAGTTTTTTGTTGTTTCACCGTGTTAACCGTTGGCTGCCGGTTTTATGTTTAGAACGTTTTTGCAGTGTTTCTTGTTGGCTGTTGGTTTGTTGATTGATTCGGACTTTTGCTGCGATGCTTTTAAGTTCATTCACATTTATTCCACATCTTACACTCATATTTATGTTCTCTTTTTTACTTTCTAGCCTTTCCTTCGTCTTTGCACTGAATTTTTTGGTCCGTCATCCGTTCTCCGGTTGGAGTGAAGACGAGCCGATGTACCTTTGTTTGGATGAACATTTCTTGAACTGCACTGGTGACGATGTTATGTTTTGGTTTTGATGTGTTCTTTTATTTCAAGGGCACTTCGCTTTATCATGTGGCCAACCACACCACGTGGTCCAGCATGTAGGGTATTTATCCTGCTTGATTTTTGAAAAAAAGAAAACAGTTGATAGTCAGCACCCGTCCTGTGTTTGCGTGCATTCATTTGTCCCCATATTTTTCGCGCTGTTCTTTCGTCACTTAGCCATGAATCAAACAGCTCAGGCAAAAGTCTTGGCTCATGTACGATGTCATAGCTAGCCATCGCTCGGCTGTTCAAAAAGGAAAATGAAAAAAAAAAAATCAATGATAAAATACTTACTTGTCGTAGACGAAAACCACGAGGGTATTCAAGTACAGTAATCAAGGAAGTTATATAAGAGAACTCACTGTAATGTCTTATGTGTCATTACCTAAAACAAAAATGCACCCCAGATTTGTTGCCTATGGCCGATGAATTTGAGCAAGCTTGACCTTACTTCTACAAATACATTAAACATCTGGTACATTAAGACGATAATGGAAGAATAACTTACGAATTGAGCACAGTTTCCAATGCCATGCTTAGCGCCGGATTCAAGTTTCCCGCGGTCTTTAAGGAGTGGCTGGTTGAGTTTCACAGTCGCTGCACAAGCCGTTTCTCGTTCGCAAGCGACAGATTTGTGCGCAACTGTGCAGCGGATCAAGCAGATCGTATCCCCATGCTTCGTGTATAATTTGTGTTCTTCTCGTAAACGCACGTCGTGTCGACTTGCTCGGTAACGTGGCCGCATTGCGTAGCTGTGGCTGAACATTATCGCTGGGCCACTCTTTTCAAATGTACAGCAGTTCACCGTCGAAACAAGTGTCATCACTTGCCAGGCACGAAAACTGGAGAAGGTGGGCGTTTCGAGGTGCGCCTGATTGGAAGGCGGATATACATGTACCAATTGGCAATGGCATTGTCGACCGCCTAACCCATCTACCTTTTTTCGCAGGGGCTGAGAACCACAACGTGCAAGTTCTGCGTGCGTTCTCGACCTACCGCAACTTCCGTATGCTCATGAGTGCCCGCAGAAGTAGCGCAACGCTGGCGCCTATGGCGGGCATCACCTCCATGAGCTTCGTCTGGATCATCAGCGGCAGCACGCTCATACTGCGACCCTTCAGCCTGTCGGGTGCGTCCCCTGCCTACGGGTTCTTTGGAATGCTTCATACGATGCGCCAACCAAGTTCGCGCGCGCGAAAGCCAGATTAGCGCTCATATTGGTGATTCCTTCTAAATGCACTTGATCGCCCATCAGCAGACAAGTGCGCCTTTCTGTGTCCTGTCGTAGCTTTTACAAGATCAATTCTCGCGTCAGCCGACGGCCTACTGAAATTCCGCCCGTGCGACAATTCCGCGCATGGAAATTTCATTTACATCGAGAACGGCATCACTTAAAGCCATGAATCACCACTGCGATTCAATGGATGCCGCATTGGCACTGCAATCGAGAACCACCATGTATGTCCGCCGTCTGACGTATCTTATTGTATACCCTGCTTATGCTTTCAGTGCGATATTGAGTAAATGTAAAAAAAAACATGTTTATTCCTTATACATTTTAATATCACGATAGGCCAAGTACAGTCGAACCTCGCTCTAACGAACACGGATATAGGAAATTATCGGATAAAACGAAGTAAAATCACAGTTTTCTTGGTCCGTGGTTTATTTTTATGGGAGTTCTTTCAGTATACCGTAACGAAAAGATCAAAACTTAACCGTAGATCGGCTATAACGAAGCAGTCATTTTGCATTAAAACGGCAAAATATATCAATTTTATCGCAGCTGATTTGGACAACATTTTCAGGAACATTCCATTTTCCAATTCTTTGCAGGAAATCTTAAGTCGTTGAGAGAGGTTTTGAATGATCCCATGATTCAGTTTGCCATAAACTCCCTGGCAGTTGACGCCATCACTACAGTCATGTGAGTATTATATTTCAAAAAAGTAATGCCTAGTGACATAACGCAATGCTGACTTTTTTAGTCTTTTCGTGGGGGCGATACTTTTATCTAGTCGCTTCTCAGATGGGACTGAATCTTTACACGTCGGTCGCGTCAAGTCATGTGACAACAAGCCTGACGTAGAGCCCACGTTATGGCTACGTAGAGACATCCTGATGGCGCCTCCTTCCCGCCTCTGCGCGCTTTTGAATTTTTTTAGTTCTCTGGAAAGACAGGGTGGCGTCAAGATGGTGGCCGCGCCCTCACATCATTTGTTTGTTTTTGTGTGTGTGTGAGGGGGGGGGGGGAGGGGGTTCCAACGCCGGATGGAGCAAGTGGGCAGCCTAGAGAGGGCCGAAGAAAAGCCGGCGAAACAATTTTCGCGCTCGTCTTGCTCCTCCCTACTCGCTTACGAAAGTTCTGCTGGGCACCGCTTCGTTTGAAAACCTCGATCGGCTTGACGACCTGAACAATTCCATTCTAAATGAAACACGGTAAATCTTGCAAGTTAGCACGCAGACGTTTCAGAGCCAGCTCGATCGGCTCCTTTGAGATCGGAGGAGAATCGAACACCCACAGGAACCCTTGATGATTATGATGATGATGATAATGTTAGCTGGACCCTTTGTATCAGGTGGACACCATTTTGTTGTCCCAGCCAATAAAAAAAGCAAAAAGAAAAAGAATCCTGAGTCGTGCGTCACCCCTAGGCCATGCAGGCACTTTCGTACGAGCGGATTAAGTGGGGTTAAGTATCTATGTCGGGTGGTCTCTCATAGAATGTGGTAAGTTACGACTGTACGCCAATCAGTGTTTGTGGGATAATACGGGCAATAATTAATGTATTAGCGATTAACCGCGCAGCAAAGTGAATGTACACAAACGAAGACCCACAGGGGGGCCTTCTGACGGGGAACATTAACGCTGCCGATTTATAGTTTTGCAGGCGAAGTTTACTTGCACCCCATGGTTGTTTTTCCCGTAATGAGAATTTTAGGCAACGTACCATGCAGCCGTGCCCTAAAGTTGTTCGTACTGCACACTTCCAATCACCCGATGTGTAATACAAAAACCCTAAAAAAAGTGTGTGTGTGGGGGGGGGGGGAAGCTGTGTGAAGACATAAAAGCCTTCGAAGCGTGCTTCAACGATGCCTCACTTTTTGCATTGCAGTGCCAGGTCCGTAGCGTACAACATAGTGCGAGTGGTACGGCGCTGTGGAAGCCAGGAAGACTGTACTGCTGGGAGGTACTTCAGATGCGCTTTTACAGCCACCAAATACTTCTACGTAGGGTACGTGGCTTTTTTTACTCCTGTTGGTCCCTCTTCGGAGTCATCCGATGGAACCACGCAACATTTGCTCGCATAACCGCTGACAGACGTGTGCAAGAAAGCCAGCGGCTTGAGTTTTTTTTCTTTTTTTTTTTGGTTGTACACTAACCAAATATTTTTCGTTTCTTTTTTTCTATGTTTGCAGGTTGCTACCACTGTACATGTTACTAATTCTAGTGATCAATGCCAAGTTCCCCACACTGGGAAGTGGCCCCTCGTGGGCCACTGAAAGCCGAAAGTACCTCTCACAATGTGATAGGAGTTGGCAGTGGAATGTGCTCTTCGTCAATAATTTCATCGCCACAAAAGACCAGTTAAGGCAGCAAGTTCTTGGGAGGAAAGCCGAGCAGTAAACGAACATCAAGGGCATTCGTTCTAACAATATCAGTAATGCTCATTGTAGATTGTCTGCATAAGTGGACCACTAAGAATGAATGCTAATGTGCTTCTCAGGAGCTAAATATGCGAACCATATCGGCCCATTTATCGAAACATTGTGCCCTTACAAAGTTTCACAGTATGGATGAAATTGTTGTACTTGTTCTAGGGCTCTAGCCAGATCTGAATGCGAAGGTTCAGTCTCCGCGAAATAGGAAGTGGCGGCAGTCAATGTCAAACGTCCGCGACCACATGATAATTCCGTGTACACAGCCCATGGCTAATTTTACCATCATAAAGTGGGACCCACAGTTACTACAAAATGGCTCCAATCACCATGGAACGCCATTCAGCCATATAAAGCATCCTGAAATGCCCTGATGGGTTGGCTGCCTGAGAACAAGGGCAGTAGCAGCCTCACCTTTTATGGTAAAGCCTCCACCGTTGATGTGGCGCATCAGCCACGATGCGGAAAGGCCGTAGATAGTTCGAGGAACACAGGATCAAACATAGGGCGAAATATGTTCTACGGCCGGTTGCGGCAAATCGGAAGACGTTCTACGCAGTGTGCGACGGTCGCCGCAGTAGCGCCGCTCAGTGGCCGACATAATACACTGGAACACAGCGATCCTCTTTCACGCTTAGTTTGGTTGGATTGAGGACGTACATGACTGAGGTACGTTACATTTTAAGAAATAAAATATGATAATCCTGTTGTATATATTTTATAAGAACAGCCCTGTACACACAAAACGGCGAAGACAGGAAACTAGAATTTTACAGAAAATAATAATAATAGAAAACAGTTAGCATTAGCCAGCTACGGAAAAAAAAACCATTGCGTCATTTCGTTGCTTTGGAGATTCACCCAGGACGGGCCGGACAAAGCATCCTGTGTGCCACTTAAGCCTTGATTTCTCCGGTGATGTTCTGTGGATTATATTATGTTCAAACTGCGCTTCTTTGGGGACTGACAACAATGGTACTGTGCGTTCTGAGTGATTGCCTACTATACTCAATGTATGCTCGGTAGGCAAATATCCTCTTGAAGCAAAAAATCCTCGATATCATCGCCCTCATCCTAAAACTTTCAGTAACGAGTAGACGCCAGGCTTCCGACGGTGTGGTATATGTTCTCCGAGATTGCTTGGAGGCTGTTTTACCGGCACACGTGAGCGAAGTGCTCTTGGGCAAATCAATGGAGCAGACATGTTACATTTGCGATAGAAATCGGAGCCATTAAATACAGACAACTAAGAAATTCTGACATCGGTGTCGAGGTTGTGAGCGAAAAATCGCGGATATGACACTGACAGATGGTAGCTGCCAAGGCCGGCTACGGATCCTTCGATAGTTTCTGCAACTTATCAGACGGTCGATTATTTCCTAGAATATAACGAGTCTAATAAATGATCAGGTAATTTCTCGAACTAAACAACGCGTGAAAAAAGCTTTACCCTGTTCCGCAATGTCTCCACAACCCTTGCCAGTGTCGCGTTGAAAATACTCACCTGAGAAATTGTCACTCGGGGGAGGTTTCCGGGATTATGGAAACAGCGCAAAATAAATGAGCAGAAAACCGCGAAACCAATCTTTAGAAAACTAGCAAGACCTGCTGGGCAATCTGCTATACGTTCATCATGAGACAAATATGAATGCAGAGAAAAACGCCTATACGCCAATGCCATCTCGAAATATCAGCTGTATGCTACCGAAATAGAACGTTTGTGTATGTTGGATTTAAAATTGAGCTGTCGGATTAGTCAAAAACAAACGAGTGTAAATTGAATCTGCTTTGGCGCTGAAGTGGATATTTCGGAACGCGGACGTGGTTTTTTTTTTTGCCGCAAGTATTCCACCTGATCGCGTTGTTACGATCGCCTCTGATTCGTGAGCATGGACGCGTTAGCTCATCTTTATGCCCGTTTGGTCGCATTAGCGAACTAAAGAGTGGCTTTCGTGTATAGAGCAGAAAATTGTAAGGCAAATGAGGGGCTCATTAGGATACAATTAAAGGAGCCAAGAGTCAAAGAATTCAAGGTAAACGCAGGGGATAGTTTTTTTTAAATGTTTTGTAGTGGATATTGACAGCAATTATTCGTGTAGTGATTTTAATTAGAAAGAATATTAAATAGAAAGCGGAATAGAAAGCGGCGCGTTGTTTTGTCTTCTGCTTCCTATTTAATATTCTTTCTCCCTAAAATCAGCAGAGGAATAATTGCTGTCAATGTCCACTACAAGATATTAAAAAAAAAACTATCCCCTGCGTTTACCTTGAACTCTTAGACTGTTTTCTCGTGTATGGAGTTTCATAGATGACGAAAAACAGATGCAGCGCAGCGTGTTAGCACTTAGGAACGCTACTAGCGAAGCTAAGCACGATTGTCTGGACCAGCATTGTGCGCGCTTAGCAGATGGGCCATCTGCGCAAATGAGGGTGCGGGACCTTGGATGCCATGCACAATACACGCGCAACCGGTGTCTTGCACTGAAAAAAAAAATAAATATACGTTGCCAATTAGAAAAAAAAAAACAAAAAAACAACGAAGGTCGAACAAAGCCGATGAGCTTTCACCATGTGACCGCTTCGGAAATGCCTGAAAAACAGCACGCCAGCGTTTAATAAGTCGGTCGTCGTCGCCTACACATATTTCATGCACAACAAATGCAATCCTCGGTTGCGCGCAGAAAAGAAATTATATAAAGAGTATGAAAAGAAAATTAGTCGTATTTCAAACGTTGTGGGCAAGCATTTACTGTGGCGATTGTCGCATATTGCGTAACAAGAGCTTCCACCTCTTCTAGCCGCCATAGCGTGACGCACGCCACGCGTAGAACATTGTGCAGTCCCAAATGCGCTGTGGGACAAAGTGTTTAAGTTCGTGAGAACACATTAGTTGCATAATAAAACACGGTTGTAGCTTGGAAGAGAAAGACACAATCGTCGCACACACGTTCGTGCCAGCAGCTGCATGCATTGCAAATGCAACCATTTGAAAAAGACAAAGTGCACCGGCTAATGCTTATCGTGCGCATTTTCGAGGATCTAATTGCTATTAACCGTTTTTCCTTCTTTTTCAGTGGATGCCGCACACATGGTTCCTGGCCTTTGTCTTTCAAGCTTTAGTCTTCAGTATTGCAATCGGCTTCCTATTGATACGGTAAGAAGCCCAGGATGGGCGATCTGCGCTAACGTGAGTAAATACTGGTGCCATGAAACACTACGGCACAAAGAAAAAAACGCAAGAACGAATACCACATCTTTCTTGTGTTTTCTTCTTTGCACCGTAGTGTTTTCAAGTCATGAACCAACTCGCCCCACAGGCTGTCATTCTGAATTCTGGTGCGTTCGAGCTACTGTAGCCCTGACAGAAATGTAGGTGGCAAGCGCTAGTAGATCGCTGCTCACGGGTAGAAAGAAACTTAGAAACCACTCAACATTTATTGTTCGGTCACAAACTTCAAAAGAAAAAAAGTGTTTACGTAAACGACGACTGGGTATATGTGTAGCGCTAAGATTAATTATTAAGTTACAGGTAATTTAGGCATAGCGGGGCGACTCGTTACCGTGATACAATTCTGCGGTGTCCCCTTTGGTGCAGTGGGCGCATGCGCAAATGGGACCTCAATGAACCGTTTCACTTGAGCGCATCACGCCGTGCTAGATATATGTAATGATATAAACCACCGGTAACCGGTAGCACAAGTTACGGTGTTATATTGCCGTGCGCCACAAAGCGATTGCTGTCGCACCGGCCTTTAGCATATATTGAGTCGCAGAATGAAGGATATGTGCTACGTGTGAATAATTTGGAATTTTGTTGCAGGCTGCCCAAGTTTGCAATGGCGGGGCTTGGAGTGTGCATTTTTGCTTGCTCGCTGACCACTTTCATCATAAACAATGCCAACGACCTTGGACCTACGGGATTGCTCCGAGAATACAGAGCAGGGTAATTACTGTCTTTGGACTTGCTATTGCAGCAAATACGCTGTTCATTGGTGCTCTTCTGCATTTTAATTGAGACTCTACTAAAGGAGATCCAGCGCCATATTGTACGCGTGTGCAAGGTCTTTAGTGCCTCTTAATGTAGCCTGTACAGGCACTAATTTTTCATACCTTCCTGCAATATGATCAGCTGTGATTAAGTTTAGCATACGTTTTTTATAGAAACATGTGAACGCAGCATTAGAAAAAAAAAAGAACGTTCTGTTTACTGCACTCAAAGCTAGGAATGAGATTTTAAAATATATTTGAAAGGCTTGCGGGACTTGCCCCCTGCATCTGACGTCATTGCTTGTTTTCAGCGCTTCGCTGCCGAGTTAGCTTCAAAAGAGCTTCCCACCATTTCAGCAAGGCTCCTTACCACATCATTCCATCTTAACTGTGGTCTTAATTTCGGCATGCATATTAATGTCCAAACATTTTCCACAGTTTAGAACCACTTTGAAGCCGGAAGAAAACGACTTTAACTCGAGAGCTACGAGACTGGGCATACTGCAGGTCCCTCTGAGTGTGGGTTTGCCTTAAAATTACCGCGACTGAAATGCACTTCTCTAGGCGACACCTAATTGGTTTTGAAGTTTAGCTCAGATAAGGCAGATAAGCGACTTTCTGAAATATTTAACACATAAAATGGCTATGATGGGCAAATGTTCGTGACCTGCCCTAGCAAGAATCGCTCCAGAGCCTAGCGCATTCTGACTAATTTGTTCTTTTTTTCGCTTTTCGCTCTAATAATGAAGCTCCCCAATCGCAAAAAAACTACAGAAAATTTTCTGATGTTACGACAGAATTTCTGTGCAGTTTTTGACGGGAATGCTGTTGTGACAACAGAAAAATCTGTAGTAACATCAGAAATTTCTGTAGTTACAACAGGAATGTGCTACAGAACTACAGACAACAAAAATATACTACAGAAAAACTACAGAAAAATCTGATGGTTACGACAGAACTACAGGATAATTTGTCGTATTTTTGACGCAGTTCTGTAGTTTTTTTCGTCTGGGTCCCGCCAGGCATATCATGATTCAATCGAAATCAACTTCTATACAAGGGGAGGACCATTCTGCATTGGACTTATCACTGGGTACTTCCTCGCCATGAAGCCAAGGCTGGGCCTTAAGAAGGTGAGTCAAGGGTGGCAACGAAGGAGCGCACTGATTAAATTAGTCTTTCTATACTAAATGTGGATGCATAAAGTGTTGCGCAATATAGAGGTCTATATGAGAGAGGAAGATAATCTGAGAACGTGCACAAGGACGCATTATCAGGCATCTACGACTGCACATGATAGAGCACTTCTGCAGCATCTGGCGCTTCGGTGGGAGCGTTTTAGGATAACTATTCGGACAGGTAACGAACAACATTTTTTCCACAAGGTTTATTTCTCATGAGACCTTCCGTACATGTAAAGTGCAGTGGCGTCTCGGTGCCTAGCCTCCTGTATTGAAACAACAAAAATTTACCGCCATTTTGCACCTGTGCTATCCGTGCAGAACGGTCCTGCCGAAACTCCGTCCTTCGGACTGCGTAACTGTGGCATTCGCAAGGACGTTTGCTAGACCAAGCCATCAAACGGAGGTGGGGAAGAGCGAAGGAAGTCTTCCTAGCTCTCGCCGAAAAACTTGCTCAGGTCGCAATACGTTCTTTCAGTATCGATGACTCGTGTGTCGATAAAGCCTATGACCTGGAAAGAGCGGGGAAAAATACAAATGGAACACAATTATGATAGTAGGAAGCCTGCGCCCGTAGTGTCGTGCTACTACTCCACCAACCACCCTTTCTTGGTAGATTACCACTTTTGTGGTAATCGGCAGTCTTCTCCAAAACAGCCCTCTTCTGAATGCGCTCAAGTGCAGCCGAACGGGGGAGTGAGACGCAACCTACCACTCTTGAGAACGATAATTGAAACTTCCTTGAGAACCATGTCTTCATCCTGAAAGCTGTACAGGCCATCAAGGCATCCTATTGGTCGCTCGACCACAGCACCACATTCTCTCCAGCCGGCGAACCGTGAAACGTATACATAAGGGCGTGCGCAGTAGCAGACGCTCGGCCTGTTCACGGTGGTATTTTCGCCACACGACGCTATCGGTCTGGCCGCAGCAAAACGGCGGTACGAGGTATTGTTGTGTCCTGGGCCGCGACAAAATTACACTTAAAACTAACGGGTGAGATCGATGCGCCCGATAAATGTGCCAACTCCACGAAGAGTGAGTGGTATAGGAAAGCCGACAAGTGTGGGTCACCGTGGTAGGGAGAATCGACAGTTTCGGTTTTATCTTCTTTCTGCGACGACTGTTGTAGTTTTCACATTTCTTATATTTTAAACGAACAAGAAAGTGACGGAATGCGTGGGGCGACAGCTCGGTTAATGGATCACATTCGTTGCTTTCTATTTTAAGGAGTCTTGTAAAAATTGAGCTACTACTGTGTGGGGAAAAAGAACGCCGTGTTCTGATAAGCCCAAAAATATATCGGATCAAGCCGTCGCTATTTATAACTCTCTCGCATTCCCAGCAACTTGCGCCGAGGCGGTTTGTTAGGTGGATGGAATATTGGTATACTGATTGATTTGGTTGGTAGTGTTTGACGTCCCAATGCGGCTCAGGCTATGAGAGACACCGTAGTGGAGGGCTCCGGAAATTTCGACCGCCAGAGTCGATGTTCTCCCGTATACGGGCGCCTTGGTTTCCGCCTCCGTCGTAAAGCGATAGTCGCGGCCGGCTCAGCAGTCGAGCACCTTAACCACTGCGCCACCGAGGCGGGGCCGTTCGTCTGTTGGGGTGCGTTGATTTTGAAAAGACAACACAGTCCGGACGGGAAGTGGGGTCTACTGCCTTCGTCGACTGTCTCAGTTCGTACTGCGTTGTCCCTTCCGATGCGGTTTAATAAGAACTGCGCTATTACCTCTGCGTATAATGTCGAATGCTCGGAGTAATGCAATTTATGCTTGGATAACGATGTTTCATGGCTTCGAAACAGATGGGCTTGTAATGTCAACAGTGCGCAGCCTTTTTTTAGGCTCCTTTGTCTTTCCTCTTTGTTGCGATGATGTTCACCTAAATTCGAGCTGAAAAGTTGCACGTTATTTTTTAGACTTCGCACAATAGTTAAGTTGTAGACTCCAAAGCTGATTTTTGCACAGAAATAAAATAGACGAATCGCATAGGAAATAGAAAAAAAGTAGGAAAATCAAGCACTACGGCTGGTTGCGCACAGCTCTAAGCTTATCTGCATTAGGAATAAGCGAGTGGGTTTCGGGCTCCTAGCGCACAGAGCATGCATACCCCATATCTTACCGGGCGTTTCAGCCAACAAGGATGCTTCGCCAAGAAGGAATATTTTTTTTTTCGAAGCTTCTCATAATTTCTTGCCGAAATGGGCAAAATGTGTTTTAATGAGGTCGTAATACTATATGAAATAACTAAGTACTGATACATCGCATGGGACAACCGACCACTACGATGAGCAAGTATTCTGCTTCATTCCACTGCATTGATGACACTTTGCATATTTTAAGCATATAGCTGATCGCCGGACTTGCCTCGCCGTACACGATGTGCTGCTGACTCGAGAAGTGCACTTCATGGTCAGTCGACTGCTCGACAAAGAGTAGAGGAGAATATAGGAGTTCCTCTTCTTTTAAACCAGGCGATAATATTTATCCATCTGTGTACTAGCACCACTCGGCGCTGCTTTGGTAGCCTATTAGCCCGTAGCATACCAATATGGCTTGAATATTATCTGTTGCACAACTAAAGCTATCCTCTTCTTTTAAACCAGGCGATAATATTTATCCGTCTGTGTACTAGCACCACTCGGCGCTGCTTTGGTAGCCTATTAGCCCGTAGCATACCAATATGGCTTGAATATTATCTGTTGCACAACTAAAGCTTTGATTGAGTGATTGATGAGTGATTGATCGATCGATCTGTCCCTGGTGTGGGTGCACGCGAAAGCAAGTCTATGCGATGCTGTTAACAAGTGGTAAGGTGGCAAACACTGCCGGTGTTCACGTGTCCTTTCAGTGGGCCGCATTCGCTGGTTGGATGCTGTCGCTGGTGACCATAGTGGCCATCACCCACGTTCCGTGGTTCTGGAACAAAGAGGGTCGGCACATGAGGCCCGGTGGCGTAGAGTACGCCATCTACGATGCCTTCCACCGGGTCCTCTTCTCGGCGGCTATTGCCTACATCGCACTGGCCTGTGCCTGGGGAAGCGGTGGAGTCATCAAAGTATTCCT